>NW_024395824.1:12381477-12681477 GCF_016617805.1 Bactrocera tryoni | reverse complement strand
ACCATTTTAAAAAATACAATAGACCAGAAGAAACAACTCACCATACACAATAAAAATAGGTACAGAGAAGACTATATAGAACTGAGATCGACCGGACCGATAAAAAATTACAAAAGAGTACGGCATAAAGATCAACCGTATTACCGAATTAATCCACTACAGAATGTTCATCCGACTAATATAAAAAGACCAATGAAATTGGCAAATATTGAAAACTCAAACGAGAGGGATGAAGATACATTTAGCTTAAGGGCATTTAATGGGGATAATAACACATAAAAAAAAAAATAAATAAAAAAAAGAAAATAAAAAAACGTTATAAAATAATTTTATTTTTACAGATGATGGGGATAATTGTGTTTTTTTTAGTAACTATGACATTGGTGGCAGCACTCTTACAAGTGACGCCAATAGTTGAAGAAGCAGGATACACCATGATCCAACTCCACGAAGTAGAAATCGTTGACGAAGTCAATACGATACTACATATTATACACCCGAAAGAGCTAACAAGTTTGGTGGAGGAAATGGAAGAAAACATAAGACAAGCAGACCTAAGTAACAAGGCACTTCTTTTTAACGAAATTAAAGTAATTAAAACAAAAATTAGATCGATTACTACCAAGGTAGAGGAAAGAAAGAAGAGAGGTTTAATTAATAAAGGAGGGACAACGTATAAATGGTTGTTCGCGGTAATGGACGAGGAGGACCGACAGGATATAATTAGTCATTTAGAAGTAATAGAGGGAAATTCGCACAATACAATTACAAATATCAATAAGAAGATTATAATAAATGAGCATTTTAACGAATCAATTAATTTAATGAAAACAATAGTAAAGAATGACAGGAGTAAAATATTAAAAGAAATAAATTAGATACAAACGGGGGATAGAGAGCTAGCGAAATTGGTTCTTTACAATGATCAAATGAATAAATTAAGACATATAGAAGGGAAGATACATGAAGTTCAAAATAATATAGCCGCCGCTAAAAACAATTTAATACATGCGGGAATGTTAACTAAAGAAGAAATAGATAACTTTGACATAGATTTTTATAAACTGAAACTGGCCAAGGTAGGAGTAGTAGCTTTCAAAAATGAAGCACTTTTGTTCGCCATTCAAATACCAAAGTGTTTTTTTAAAGTATATGTAAAATTATTTATGCCTCTACCAAACAAACGAAAATTGCAATTTACAAAATTGTGATGACAGAGATTTCGTACTGCAAAATAACTATATATTAAATTTTGAGAAATGTGAAATTAAAATTAATGAAGAAATATTTAGTAACAACAAGACTAAATTTGTTGATAGACTGATACATCCTGTAAAAATTTTAAACCAAAGCTATGAGTCAAAAATAAAATTTGAAGATATTGTACCAAATCATTTCAAGAACATTAAAGAAATAGTTGAACTAAAATATCATAAAAACGTATCATATGGCATAAGTGCCTCACTAATTATAACAATATTAATAAGCATAATTATTGTTACTATTTACTTATGTAAAAGAAAAAATGAAAAGATATGTTTGAAAATCATAAATAAAAGAAGTCAGGAGACTTCTCAGAGTGGCTCTGGGGGAGTTACATCTCAGGTTACGTCTGACGGCATGCAGTTGTGCACAACATCGCATGATCAGCCAGTACGTGACCAAAACAGCAGAGTCAGCATATTTTGAATCTGTTGGAATGTGCGGTACACCCACACATTCGGGCAGACTCGAGTTGCTAATCTGATGGCAGAGTCAGACTGATGCTCACTACCGAACAGCAAACAACGTTTTTTAATCTATAACTCGTGCGAATGCACGATCGGGTACCAGTGCCAGGTATGCATGCGACACCATCATACGATGCTGCACCGCACCGCCGGACCCGACGTCGAGCGTCATCACACCGCTCGCGGCCGTGCTGCCAGCCGACGACTCCAGCGACCGCAAGCGCCTTCCTTCGCTTACAAAAAGAAAAAAAGGAACCACAAGATCAGCAACTCACTTCGCTTTCGATCTTAGCAGCGATCACGCGTGTGCAAACAGTTTAACCGAGCAACATCAGCGTTCCTTCTTCCCGAATTTTCATCAGCGAGCGGCATCAGCGTTTTTTCCCCGAATTTTCGCCATCGAGCGGTATCAGCGTTTTTTTCCGAGTTTTCGTCAGCGAGCGGCATCAGCGTTTTTTTCCGAGTTTCGCCATTTCCATCCAGTTTCGGAATTACAAAAATTTAATTACTATAGTATTCTCTTTACATTTATAAATTGAAATACATTGCATACAAACAAGAAAGCCGCATTACATATATACACGCGTATATTCAATTCCAATTTCATTTTTATTAATTTCTAAAACAAATCTTGTGGTGGTAAAGAAGGTGAGTTAGTGAAAAATACAATTTCTATTACTGTTGTCCTTTGGGAGTTCCTTGCACTTTTGGATTATTCACATCTCCTTCGTTTCCCGCGTAATTTCCCAGTATTGCAGCATAGATGTTTCTGCTACTGTTGCTGCCACTTCTGTTCGTTCGTTCTTCGTTTGTATTGTTTGTATTGTTTTCTCTCATGTAAAATTCCATTCCTTTCTTTTGTACCAGCGCATCGTGTGTAGAGGGCAGGCCGAAATAAACAGGAGCGGGTGTACCCTCGGTGTCAATGCACCTACCCCAGTTCCCTGAGGCCTGTTTTTCGCTATATTGGTCCCGGAAAACACGGACGGACCAGCGCTCGCCCGGGGCAACGCAGACCACTAATCTTGCGCCCTATGCATACTCCTTGACCAGAGCCCGAAGGGGCTGGTTTCTGATGGACACCGCGGCAGAGAAGGCTCACATCACCCTATCCATCTCGGCAGCACAGAAGTTGCTGAAAAGATTTAAAGGGACTTCCAGTGCGCCGCAATGTACATCGGTCAAAAAAAAACTTTAACAGCCGCACCTAACATGGTGAACAGACGCTGACCAGGAATCCGCTCATTGTGAGTCCGTCGCGCCTGGATTTTTGTATTACCCACCATGTCCTTGCATGGTGGGGGAGGACACCTATTTTTTTAGAGGCGGTATCGGCTCGCCTCTGTCGCAGGGGTTTCATCAGCTTAGCTGACTTTTTTACCGCAACCTCCACTCCTGCCCCTCCTCGTCGGGGGTTGCTTATTCGTCATAACTTATTTCGCAACTAACCTGCTACTACAGGCCGTCCGGCTATCCGCGACCTGCCGTCCCCACCGGTAGCTTAGAGCTCAGTTGAAAAGTTTGGCTCCACTGAGAAACCAAGACGAACGGGCTGAGAAACCAAGACCAACCGGCATGTGCAAAAAACAAAATTTGTGTGAAGCAATTCCCAAAGACTATTGAAAATCGCACAAAAGAAGTTCTAGATTTAGTGCACACTGACATTTGCGGTCCAATGAATAGACCAGTGGATTGGTGGAGCGTGGTATTTTTTGACATTTATCGATGGTCGATCTAGATACGTGTTCGCGTACTTCTTAAAATCGCGAGATGAAGTTTTGAAGCCGTTACCGACCGTCTGCCGAGTACTGAAATACAACAATAAGATGTTGCTCCAGAATATGACCATCCAAGGTGACCCACGAGATGCGCAAATGAAGGGTCCTGGGCGACTGAAGATAATACGTACTGGTTTGCCAGGGCATCCGCGAAAGCATTACCAAATGCTGAACGTTCTTACAACTGATGATGAAGCAGACCCAAAAAGGCTAAATGAGGCATTGGACAAGCACCATTGGAACAAATGGAAGGCTTCGCTTCTGAAGGAGATGAATAGTCTACGGTAAAATGGATCTTGGTTTCTGGTAGATCTACCAAAAGGCGAGAAGTCTGTTGGATGCAAGTGGGTGCCGTCAAGCGTGATAAGTATGGGAACGTCGAATACTTCAAGTCACGGTTAGTTGCTAAAAGGTGCTCCCAATGTCGTGGCATTAATTATAAATTATTCCGAAACCTTTTCTCCAGTTGCCAGGTACTCCATAATAGGACTGGTTATAGCTTTGGCAGTTGAGCACGGAGTGTACATGTACCAAATGGACGTATCCTCTGCTTATCTCAGTGGTGACTTACATGATGCGGCAGCCTGGCGGTTTTTTTTACGAACTGCATCTGAAACGAGTTCTGAGGCTTCTCAAGGCATTGTGTGACTTTAAACAGAGTGGACGCGAATTGAACGAAAAACTGAACTCCGCACTATTGAAAAATGGTTTTACCCCCTGTCCCAGTGAACCATGTTTATATGTATATACGCAAAGGTGAAAGCCATTTGGGCATTATTGTTGTATATGTAGATGATCTCATGATAGCCAGTTCTGTCAAGGATGACCTGAACAAGATCAGAATGCTCATCTCCAAGGAGTTCAATGTGGTTGGTGACGGTCAACTAAAAAATTTTCTTGGTATGGAAATCAAAGAGAAGGAATGACTGGAAGCGTTAAAATCTGTAGTAAGCAGTATATTGGACTGGGACAGAGCGAACCAAACTAACTATCAGTCACTGATCGGGTCTGTCTTATATCTGGCGATGACTACTAGACCAGACATACTGCATTCTAAAGCAAAGCTTGCGCAGGTGAATGCAGATCCCCACAAGAAACACGAAGCGGCTGCTGACCGTATCTTTCGCTACTTAAGAGGTACACCAGTGCTGTAGTTCCATTATGAGAAGACGGGGGACGAAAAGTAGTGTACATTAAGAAGCTTGTCGGCGAAATTGGATTTGGAGCCATTGAGGCGATATCGGTGTATAGCGATAAGCGCATAATGCTTGGTTAAGAGTCCTAAGTTACATGCAAGAGGCAAACACATAGACATTAATGTACTTATGTCAACATACATTGAGATGTGTACGCACCGTTTGAATTGTCGCACGTATTCTTTATACATATTCGCTGCCTGTGCGCAGCATGTATTGTATTCTTTTTCTTTTAAACTTTGCTAAAGCAACATCCTTAATAATTTATTTTGTGCTTTTAGAAGAAACTGAACAACTCTTCACTATACGTTTTCCAGTCTGAAGTAACAATTCTTGACGATCAGCTGGAGAACAACACAGTTAGAAAAAGAAAAGGACAGGGGTTATAGGGAAGGGAAGAAAAAAATGTTTGCGTAGAAATGGATAAGTTAATTTTGGAAAAGGAGCGTCATGAACCGATGTTTGCGCTGGAAAAAGAATAATTAGCTTTAGAAAAAAAAATAACAAAGATAAGTTAAAGATAATCCAAATGAAGCTACGTAATTCCCAGTGTAAAAATAACCCGGTATTTTACTTCCAAATTTGAAAATTGTTGATATTAATTTTCTTCGATTTGTTATTAACAATAATTAAACATTAAATATATTACCACATATTGACTTTTTCATTTTATTTATTTTTTTAATTAAACTTGTAAAAAATTATTAATTTTCAATACTGTTAATTGGTAACACTTGTGATAATGAAAGATGGTAGATCATTCTTAATTTTTAACAATAATATTTATAGTTTTTTAATTTTAAACATTTTCAAATTATTATTAATCTGCAAGAGACACTAATAATACAGCCCGATTATTGAGCCAGTTATGTTACACACAATTAATTTTTACTTTCAGGAAATACTCTCACTTAATCAAGTTTTTTTCGTGATGAACTGCGTATTGGTTACAGTTCTATTCTACCATTTCCAATATATAGAATTTGTCTTAGACTGGATTAGTTTGAAATTGTTCGCGCATGTTTGTGGTTGGCTTAGTATAAGTGAAGGATGGCAATCCCAGACAGTGGTAAGACAGGACCACCGAAAACTTTATTGTTGACTCTCCGTAGTTACCACTTTTTTCACGCATTCCGCCGACGGAATTGTCGCAATGCCGTGACTATTTGTGCCAATCATACTAATTCATTTCTTCAAAGCATTCGTGAACTAAAGGCAAACACTTGAAAATATGCTAAGCAACGGGGACATTACACTTACAGTAGTTAATTGCTCGTCCGCAAATGCTATACAAAATGTTACATTTGTTGTTCAAAGACTGCACACAGCATTTTATAGTTACTTTGTTTATACATGTTCCTTAAACGAACAATTAATATTATTGTACCAGTTCCCGGCGGATAATGCATTTTTCTGAAATATCGAAAATGTTGAAAAAAGTAATGTGCATTTGTTTACACCTACTTCATTAAATGCATTTATTGGGTGTGTGTTGTCTGTGCGAAAAGAACCCATACAAGCATCTCAATGGTATTCTTCAAAGCGCCCATATGACAATCTTCATGGTGTTGTTGGATCGTATCCTGACGAAGGCACTACCAATGCATTGTTATTCGCCAAGAGACGCACATTTTCTACAACTGTTTTTAAAAGTCGCATTCAATGGTAACAAATAAAGTTAATACCGAAAGCATTTATATAATTTACTTACTTGTGTTCAGAGTCCTTCCACTTTTTGTTTGATGAATCTAATATCTTTTCATGAAACCACTATTGGCGAATCTAAATAGATAAAAAATGAAAACTATAAAAATGCTTTGTAAAACACATAAAACCGCAATAAAAAATTTACATTGGTAGCGCTAAAAGTAAAACTTTAAGAAATAAATTAAATACCATTTCTAACTTTGGTTTTTTGCCGTGTTGTTTGAATAATTAAAAAAATTATATTTGTAAAATCAAGCACATCACAATTTTTATCTGCAATTACAAACAACATATCATATACACATAATACATTATTTGACGATGCACCAGCAAATTGGAAAGTGTTGAGTGTCATCTCAAAGGACATAAAAACACTAAGTAAATAAATAAATAGTTCACCCAAACTCTGCGCGAACTTTTCGCCAAGGTTTCTAATCCCTGCTGTAAACACGTATCACCAATCAACCATTCGAACGCCCATTTTGTGGTTGTCACTATTGTTGAAACTAAAAAAAGGAAACAATAAAAACGCTTTGTAGTACCAGGTACATAAACCCACAATCAATAATACTAATTCACTTACACTAAATTTTCAAATAACACGGAGTCCAATCGCATTTCCTTATTGAGGGTACCTCCTCTAAAATGCGTTTCTGTAGCGTTTGTTCTTGCTTGCCTATCTTTGGTATAGCGCGATGTATTTCACACTGAGACGCACCCAAATCTAACGGTCAAATTGTGGCATTGCATTCGTAGGATCCACGAACTATCACGATCCACGCTACTAACTGCTTCTTTAAGCTTTTACTCACCGAACTAGCCTGTGGATATGTTACAGTTGTTGGCTGATTTGAATTGAGATGTTTGAAGGATTCTACAACTGGTCTCATGAAGCTCGGGCGTAATTGTTCAAAGACTGCCAGTGCAAGTTATAAGATTTGCCGAGGAAATATGTGTGGCTGCATGAAATTTCAAATATCAAATATATATAATGGTTCCTCGATTTTTCCTGTTCTAAAAGTTTAATAAACATTAATAGAATGTTAAAAATTATATCTAATCAGTAACTTACCTGACGCTCTTCAAAATTTTCTTCGAATGGCGATTCAATTAAGGCAATTTTTAAAAGTGTCATTGTCAGTATGTGCATCTCCGTCTTTCACATTCAAAAGTTGTATATGATGAATGTTGCTATTCTTAGAACAGAATTTTCCTTTTCAAAACAAAAAGTTAGATATGGACATGTAGTAGTATAAGAGGTGAACCTTTTCAAATGTAGTTGTGAATTGGTTACCTCCGTCCTGAATGGTAGTTTTATTTGTTAGCACCATAACGAAGTGCGTCCGCGATACTTTCAAAAATCGCTAATTACAAGTATAACTTTAAGGGCCGAATTCACAGCTTTTAGTTAACCGTTGGTAAACTAAAATGTTAACTATTGATTAACTAGTATTTACTATTCACAGTGTAGAGTTTAAGAAATACATCTCTTAACGGAAATAAATGGCAGCACCGTCATATTTCTGGATTTCAATGTTGGTACCACTGTGAAGTCTACACGAAAGAATGAGGTGCACCAATAAAAGTGTCGCTGTCTCACAGCGAAACGATGACTTTCAATATCAGACTCAATATTATATTCATAAGACAATTCAACAAAGTATCAGTGAAAGCAATAGTCGATTACATATTTCCAACATCAGTTGTTATTTGACTAGTAGTTAACAAACTGAGATTAGAGGCTAATTAAGCATTAGGGGTATTCAGACCGAAGCCTGTTAATTTGGTAATTCGTTAGTTGATACTTCGTTAAAAGGCTTAACTGTGAACATACTTTTTGTTCTACCTCTGTAGTATGATAAATTTTATTCCGAAACAGTTCATTCAATTTTATTAAAGATTAAAAATGCCTCATCAAAGTGCAATCAAAAATTGTCAGTCATTTAATTGAAAATTATGTGGAGCAGATCCTCCCACATAGGGTTGTGCGCTGGGTTTGGGACCCGCCTTGTAAAACACACCTCCAATGAAAAGGAACAACAAGCCTCGGATGAGAGACCCCCCTTTTGATGACGACCATGGCAAACGAAATAAGGGCTACGATATCAGGGCATGCACCTTGAATGTCCGGACCCTTAATTGGGAAGGTGCCGCTGCCTAGCTGGATAATGTCCTCGCGAAAATAAAGGCTGACATCACTGCCGTCGAAGAAATGCGATGGACGGGACAAGGACAGAGGCGAGTAGGTCCTTGTGACATTTACTACAGTGGCCACATAAAAGAAGCGCAAGTTTGGTGTTGGATTCGTGGTGCGAGAGAGACTCCATCGAAGAGTACTATCATTCACTCCGGTGATTGTTCTTCAACATATCGCTGATTTGCGCCCACGCCCCGCCGGAAGAGAAGGACGATGTGAGCAAAGATGCCTTCTATAAGCGCTTGGAGGTCGCTTATGATAGCTGCCCCCGCCACAATGTCAAAATCGTGCTTGGCGACTTTAACGCCAGGGTGGGCAAAAAAGGTATATTTGGCACTACGGTTGGTAAATTCTGCCTCCACGACGAAACATCCCCAAATGGGTTGAGGCTGATCGACTTCACCGGGGCCCGAAATATGGTTATCTGTGGTACTAGATTCCAGCAGAAGAAGATACATCAAGCTTCTTGGCTGTCTCCGGATCGAATAGCCACCAACCAGATCGATCATGTTGTGATAGACGGAAGACACGTCTCCAGTGTTCCAGACGTGCGTACGCTCCGAGGTCCTAACATCGACTCGGACCACTATCTTGTTGCAGCCAAGATTCGCACCCGCCTCTGTACAGCAAAAAACGAACGTCAACAAACACAAGGAAGGTTCGACGTCGAGAAGCTGCAATCACAACAGACAGCCGAACGATTTGCTACTCGGCTTGCACTCCTGCTCTCTCAGAGCACTCGTCAACAATTCGGTATAAGCGAACTGTGGGACAGCATTTTAAACTCCTCACATTCAACTGCAACCAAAACCATTGGTTTTCGGAAAGTGCAAAAGAACAGCCGGTACGACGAGGAGTGCCGTGTTGCAGCGGAGAGAAAACAGACTGCCTACCTCGCAACGTTACGATCGACCACAACAGGAGCGGGATGGGATAGATACCGAGAGTTGAAGAGGGAAGCGAGACGCATTTGCAGACAGAAAAAGAATGAAGCCGAAATGCGTGAGTATGAAGAGCTTGATAAGCTGGCCGACAGGGGTAATGCTCGAAAATTCTACGAAAAAATGCGGCGGCTTACAGAAGGTTTCAAAACCGGAGCATACTCTTTTAGAACCCAAGGAGATGATCTAGGCACCGATGCCCAGAGCATACTTAAATTATGGAGGGAACACTTCTCCAGCCTGCTGAATGGCAGTGAATGCACAACACCAGGAGAAGGTGAACTTGATTCCCCAATCGATGACGATGGAGCAGACGTTCCATTGCCCGACCATGAAGACGTTCGAATAGCAATTACCCGCCTGAAGAACAACAAAGCGGCGGGGGCCGATGTATTTCCGGCCGAACTATTCAAACACGGAGGCGAAGAACTGATAAGGAGCATGCATCAGCTTCTTCGTAAAATATGGTCCGACGAAAGCATGCCCAACGATTGGAATTTAAGTGTGCTGTGCCCAATCCATAAAAAAGGAGACCCCACAATCTGCGCCAACTACCGTGGGATAAGCCTCCTCAACATCGCATATAAGGTTCTATTGAGCGTATTGTGTGAAAGATTAAAGCCCACTGTCAACAAACTGATTGGATCTTATAAGTGTGGCTTTAGACCTGGCAAATAAACAATCGACCAGATATTCACCACGCGCCAAATTTTGGAAAAGACCAGTGAAAGGAGAATCGACACACTCCCCCTCTTCGTCGATTTCAAAGCTGCTTTCGACAGAAAGGAGCTGCCTTTATGCCGCGAAGCCTGAATTTGGTGTCCTCAAAAACTAATACGGCTGTGTAAACTGACGTTGAGCAACACCAAAAGCTGCGTCAGGATCGGGAAGGATCTGACCGAGCCGTTCGATACCAAACGAGGTTTCAGATAAGGCAACTCCCTATCGTGTGACTTCTTCAACCTTCTTCTGGAAAAAATAATTCGAGCTACAGAACTAAACCGAAGAGGTACAATCTTCTATAAAGGTGTACAGCTGCTGGCGTATGCTGATGATATTGATATCATCTTTTTATTTATTTTATTGACAAAAAATGGGTCTGGCAGTGAACGAGGGCAAGACGAAATATCTCCTGTCAACAAACAAACAGTCGTCGCACTCGTGACTGGCACTCACGTCACTATTGACAGTCATAACTTTGAAGTTGTAGATAATTTCGTCTATTTAGAAACCAGTATTAACCCCACCCACAATGTCAGCCTGGAAATCCAATGCAGGATTACTCTTGCAAAGAGGTGCTACTTCGGACTGAGTGCATCCACGTTGTCATGTTGTCCGGATGGACGAAAACACTCCAGCTCTGAAAGTATTCGACGCAGTACCCGCAGGGGGAAGCAGAGGAAGAGGAAGACCTCCACTCCGTTGGAAGGACCAAGTGGAGAAGGACGTGGCTTCGCTTGGAATATCCAATTGGCGCCACGTTGCGAAAAGAAGAAACGACTGGCGCGCTGTTGTTAACTCGGCTATAATCGCGTAAGCCGTGTCTACGCCAATTAAGAAGAAGGAGATGTGGAGCAGATCAAATTTATTACTGGTAAGTACTTTAAATTGATGTACAGAGGAGCAGGAGAACAGCTGATGTGATATTACCGAGTAACGAAACAATTATCAAGCTTGCCAGATGGATAGTTCGTTACTCGGTAGAACGATAGTCTCTTAATTTTACGAAAACAAAATACATGTAAAAAACTACCGAATAGCGACTAACGAATTAACAAGGCTGGTCTGAATCCCCATATTTTTAATAAGAAATTGTTGGTATTGGTTAACAAATCAGGCACAATCCCGATTTACTTGGCGCTGCAATTTGACGGTACCTGTTGGAAAGAGGAAGTCCTCATGATTAAAAAAGGGTATACCGCAAACGCCTAGTTTACGAGATGTTTGACCTTAAAGTTCAAAAATTCTAACATTTCCAAAAGCTATTTGACCACATTAGACACACTTTATTCACATTTTTCACTTCAAATTAATTAAACTAAACTATACACTTTTAAATAAATCCACATTTTACACTTTTAGCAGATTTTTTACGTAAGAAATCTTTATTTTAAAAACTACATTTTACACTAGTAGTGAACATCATTTGTGTGCTAAAAATTACGAAGAAATGGAGCGCTGCCATGTGATGATAAGGCAATTCGCTGAAATTCCTTTTTTCGCAAAAAATCCTCTATCCATTAATAGGGATATGTTTTTAATTTAATTTAATAAACAAATAAGTCATATTATATTGTTATATTATATGTGTCCTGGTCGACGAAAAGGGAGCTAACGTGCGAAAACTAGTTTTCTGGGAAAAGCTGTTAAAAATAATCGTCAGTTTCTCGTTATCTCATTAATTGTTCTCCTTTATTCAAGATTCATTGCTCTAATAAAAATTTGTTTGTTTACATTTTTTCCTTTTTGTAGTGTCTAAATCAGCTGTGATAATGTAATAGATTTCCAATGCTGCCAAGTAGATGGCGCAAAATCATAGCCGCACAGAGAGATTTAGCGATGAAGTGATTTTGAACTGCCATTTTTGTATGGCGAAATCTTGATAAATTTATAAGATTTAGTGGGATAAACCACTGAACAGCCGAAATCGTGTGATTAAGTGTCGGTCTGAACATGGTATAACGCAGAAAGGAGTACTATGCGAAAATACTTCAGTCACCCCGGGTATTCGCTCGACTAGGGTTATTTTTTTAGAGCGCGGCCGAAGGCCGCCAACACAGAAGGTAGTACTACGCGAAAGTACTTCAGTCACCCCGGGTATTCGCTCGACGAGGGATATTTTTTTAGAGCGCGGCCGAAGGCCGCCAACGCAAAAAAGAGTACTACGCGAAAATACTTCAGTCACCCCGATTGTGAATTATAACTTGAAAAATGTTGGAAAGTATTTTGTATTATAGTTAATATAGAAAAAAAGAATCAGGCGAAAAAACAAACAAAGAAAAATCGTTAAAAATCCTACATACTTGCTGTTTAAGATGTGTCAACGCTCGTTTTCTCATAATTGTAAACAATCTAACCTTTTCAACAATGAGTGTGCTAAGTTTTAAATTAATAAATTTAGGTAAAATATAGCAAAATAAAAGTGAAATAAAAACTTATTTCAATGTTTAGGGTGTATATTTAAATATACAGAGTGAAAAACGTGAACAAATTTAGTGAAACATAGAGAAATACCATGTGTTATTAGTGTATTTTTTTTAATTTTTAATCGTGAATATTTTAAAAAATATAAGTTATTTTTATATTATTTTTGGATATTCCTCATCTGGAGAAGCTCTCCTATCCGCACATACCCCATTTACACGGAAATTCGGTTGTTTTTACCCCTCCGCCAAAGTAATCGGAATCGTGCCACAAATCACTATAATTCGCCCTTAACTTGCACATGTGCATATGCAAAAAAAACATGCAAGAATTGTAGTCCTTGTGTTTTGCAAGTCAACTAACTGCCGTCCCAAAATAATAGCGGCATGTCCATAGATTTTGCATGGCATGTACCTAAAGGAAGGCTGCAGCAACACTGAACGTTGAAAAATTGAATTTGGGTAAATTTTAGAATAGCATCCCCCGATTTCAGTGTTAAAATGGTTATTACGGATATCTCTAGATCAAGAATATATGTATATATATATTTGCCGCTGATTTATGCTTTTTGAGATATTTGCATTTAAAATTAAAAAATTCAACTATTTAAAATGCGTGTTTCTCCGATTTATAATGAATTTTACACTAATATTTTTAACTTTTATATCCACTAACACTACACTAATTTGTTTCCACCCATTTATTTTTTATTATATAGTGCAAAAGGCGCATAACTTTTATTCAATATTTAACTTTTGTTAAATCGTTTTTGTCTACACAATAACAAAAGGGTTGCATTCTAACTAATAATCAGTGTTACCTTATGTCCATATTTTACCAGAGAAAGAAAAGAAAACAAATAATATCCCAATGGCAGGAAGTAAATAACTCATTATTAGTTTTTCGCATAAAATTCCTTTCTGCATTAGCAGCTTTCGGCCACGCTTCAAAAAAAAAATAACCCTGGTAGGACCAACACCTAGACGTCTTCAGTACTTTCGAGTTGAACTCCTCTTTGCGTTGGCACCTCAAAAAAATAGCCCTAATCGAACCAACACCTGAGCGTGTTCAGTTCTTTCGCGTTGAACTCCGTTTTGCGTTGGAGGCCTTCGGCTGCGCTTCAAAAAAATAACCCTGGCCGATCATACACCGGGATTTATCAAGATAATGAAAATTCTGAAAGATTTTACATTATTCATCACACGATAATGAATTTTGTGTTGACAGTAAAATCTTTCTTTTTTTACTTATTTGTTTTTTGATTACAAAATATGGTAACACTAATGTTTTGTTTGTTTGCAACCATTTTGATATTGTATAAATAAATTGATTTCAGCGAATGTTAAATATGGAATTAAAGTTACTTTTGTACTATTTAATACAAAACATATGTGTAGAATCGAATTAGTGAAGTGTTAGCGGATATAAAAGTTAAAAATATTAGTGCAAAATGCAATATAAGTAAATCGGAGAAACTCGCATTTTAATTTTTGAACTTTAAATGCAAATATCTCCAAAACTATAAGTCAGATGTAACAGTATATATATTTTCTTGATCTGGAGGTCCTCCTCTATCCGCACGTACCAATTTTAACCCTGAAATCGAGGGTTGTTTTCCTAAATCTCAATCTTGTATTTTGACAGCGCGTTAAGAAGTGAACTTGGCTGCAGAAAACGAAGAAATTGTAATTTTTTTTCAAATATTTCTAAATGGGCTATGTTTAATGCTTATACAAATGTATGAAAGTATAATTAATAAATTAATTGGTTTTGCATTCTATTCTTTTTGTACTAGTTTTAGAATTTAAATGAGAATTTGACGAAAAGTTGCCGCTTTATTTAGGAATGGCGAAAGATGGCGTTATCGGTGAGCGGTAAAAACACTAGTTAATTAACCAACAACGCAACCACAAATTTCTGTTGAAGCTTCTATGAGTTTCTTATAGCTCTGATAGACGACAGCGCTAATATGCATTACCGGGCTTAATTTACATTTACGTGCGCATTTGACCCATGTTAATGCAAGTTTGTAATGCACAAGAATTCCGTGCATTTAGCTGAATTTACCAAATTTGAGTAGGCAACACTGAAAATCTGCCGCCTTGTTTGTGTTTACACCTTCAAAGGTAAACAGTTTTTATATTGCTACTTAAATTATGTGCAAGTATATTAACAAAAACAAATTTTTATATTTTTAGATGGCAGATAAAAAACGCACAGTTTGCTATCCATTTTTCCAATATTGTTAACTTTTTCGCACACTTTAATAAATAAACAAATTTCACTCTCAGCTGTCTAAATGCACAAGTCTGCCGTCTGTCACCATAAAATTGCAATGCGCAATAGCGTTGCTTAAGAAGCATTAATTTTGCTCGTCTGTCAGGGCTATTAAGGTACAATCGACAATTATAACGAAACTCTTGGGTACGTGTGAGCGTGTATCCCTTTCTTACATAAACGCCTAATGAGTATGTTAGTTTCCGAACACATAGAGCGCGACAGACTGCAAGTGACATCTGTCAAATATTAAAATTCACACGTTCTTAGGGACACAGTTATTTAGACAGCTGCACGACTGCAGGCTCTCAGTTGTCGGTCTCGCTAACTTGAAAATATTTTTAAATTTGCCGACGACAGTAAAGAGGACAGTAGAGTTGACAGTAGAGAGGAGTGATGCCAATAATATGCAAAAAGTAAAATTATTCAAAGCTCTAACAAGCCTGACGTTATTTTACAAATAAAAGCAGAAAATAGCTGTGTTATATCATTTGTAATAACAATTGATAATTTAAAACAAAAATATTTACCTATTCACTTATTTATTGCATAAAAAATGGACAGCTGTATTGTTTGGTGTATTGCCGGCCATTGTTATGTCGCTGCCTTCTTATAAATGATCATGTAGCAGGATTCACGACGCCATTTACAGTTCATTGTCGTGCTGCCATGCCATGTCGCTTTCTATGCGTTCCGAGCGTGAGTGAGTTTCGGTAGCCCTGATTTCCTGGGTTGCTTTTTCTATTGTTATGCTATTTTAAAATATCTTTTGGTCACACTGGCGATGTTTGTATGTTTATATGTATGACGATATGTGAACAGCATAGGTCGAAAAATTATTTTATGTTCAATAAAGTGCTGAACACATGCGCGACAGACTGCAAACGAAGACTGCAAACGACATCTGTCAAATATTAAAATACACACGTTCTTATGAACACAGTTATTTTGACAGCTGCACGACTACACGACTGCAGGCCGACAGTTATCGCTTTCGCTAACTTCAATATATCTTTATATTTGCCAACAGCAGTAGGACGACAGTAGAGGTGACAGTAGAGAGATGAGGTAGAGTGGTGAGCCACTAATATGTAAAATGTAAAATTATTCAAAGCTCTAACCAACCTGACGTTATTTTACAAATAAAAGCATAAAATAGCTCTATTATATCAATAGTAATAACAATTGATAATTTAAAACAGAAATATTTACCTATTTACTTATTGTTTGCATAAAAAATTTCACTTTGAACAAAATATTAAAATTTCATGGAAGGGAAAGGTATTAGTATGGCCACAACGAAATTGTGTACATACAAAATGGACAACTGCGTTGTTTTGTGTACATGCCGGCCATTGCCATGTCGCTGCCTTCTTACAAATGTTCATGTAGAAGGATCCACGACGCCATTTTCAGTTCACTGTCGTGCTGCTGCAGTCTGTCGCGCTCATTGTGTTCAGCACTTAACACTATTGGTAAAGTAAAGAAGGAAGAACGATAAAAGGTAGTAAGTTATTTTTCAATATTTTGAACTTTTATTTCCAATGCTTATGATATAAACACATCAGTGATTTAGTGTCCATTGGTTGGTAAGATTTAGTTGGGTGGTAGTTAGTATTATTATTATCTTTTGTAAAATTTAAGAGGGTTGTTTGCATGCCAGGAGTGCGTTTGTATTTGTGTAAACCCATAGATATATATAATTTGACGTACACTTAGTAGGGGTCTATTTGCTGCAGCAGCACCTTGCATCACGTGCACGGTATATTACAATATTTTTTTATGTTTAGAAGCTAATGAAAGTTTCTTTATTTCACACTAGAAGCATTTAGATTAGATTATCATAACCAGAGTCAAAATAAAATGTGTGAAAATCTAATAATACGAGGAATAATTAAATGGTTACAGAATGGAAACTTCGTAAGCCTAAAAGTGAAATGTGTTTTAGTGTACGCAATACATTACAAATAGTTCATAATATGCAACGTGTGTAATTTGTTTGCAAATTGAGTGTTATTCATAGTGCATAAAAATGTGAATATGTAATGTATATTAATGCAGAGTACGTTTAATAGTATATGTGTATGGATGCCTTAAGACCGTTAAGCGAAAAAAATAAACTACACGATTAGTTTATCCTAAAAATATGCAGTATGAAATATGCACACATTTGAGGACAAAATAAATTGTTAGCATGAATGTCGGCAATGGAGCAATGGGCGACCTTGTGTCATTGCAACTAATAGCCGGGTAGGCGCATGAGTAGTTTATTTTATTCTTTGTATCTAAAAGTGAATAATGTGTTTATAAATAATAATCTCGACAACCAAAACTTCAACTGCATCAGCCATAACTGAAGTGAATCGTAATTTAAGTAATTATAAAAAGGTATCTGTATCAACAGAATTGCTTTGTTGTAACGCTTGTGTTCCATTCTCAATTTCAGCGAAATGCTTCAGTCGGGCATATACAGCTAGCAGCAAAAGAAAGTGTACAACATTTGTGTATTACATTGCTTGTTTTATTTCAGTCTTTTTTAAGTGATACATTGTAATAATTTAATTTTTTAAAATGGTATTTAGTACTCAAAAATTGATGGCAAAACAAAAGCAAAATTCGAACAACAACAAAAGTTACTAACAGAACACTCAAAATACTGAATATTTCTGGCGTCAGAAGAAAGTTTACACAATAATAATGAGTGATGGAAACTTATTTTGAATACTTTGTATGCTTTTCATTTGCTCTATTTATGACTTGTAAATGACGCGGTATTGAATTGAGAAGATTTTCTGTTACTTTGCGTAAACGTTTTTGTGAGCATCATCGCCGAGCCACCATTTGACGCTAGAAATATGAAGTATTTTAACCTTCTATTCATAACTTTGTTGTTTTAGGAATTTTGTTTTTGTTTTCTTTCCACAACCTTCTAAGAGAAATAAATCTTCTTCTTCTTAATTGGCGTAGACACCGCTTACGCGATTATAGCCGAGTTAACAACAGCGCGCCAGTCGTTTCTTTTCGCTACGTGGCGCCAATTGGATATTCCAAGCGAAGCCAGGTCCTTCTCCACTTGGTCCTTCCAACGGAGTGGAGGTCTTCCTCTTCCTCTGCTTCCCCCGGCGGGTACTGCGTCGAATACTTTCCGAGCTGGAGTGTTTTCGTCCATCCGGACAACATGACCTAGCCAGCGTAGCCGCTGTCTTTTAATTCGCTGAACTACATATGTCGATGTCGTCGTATATCTCGTACAGCTCATCGTTCCATCGAATGCGGTATTCGCCGTGGCCAACGATGATATCAATATCATCGGCATACGTCAGGAGTTGTACACTCTTATAGAAGATGGAACCTTCTCTATTTAATTCTGCGGCTCGAATTATTTTCTCCAGAAGCAGGTTGAAAAAGTCGCACGAGCATTACCCTTGTCGGCCAGCTTATCAAGCTCTTTATACTCACGCATTTCGGCCTCTTTCTTCTTCTGTCTGCAAATGCGTCTCGCTTCCCTCTTCAACTCTCGGTATCTAACCCATCCCGCTCCTGTTGTGGTCGATCGTAACGTTGCGAGGTAGGCAGTCTGTTTTCTCTCCGCTGCAACACGGCACTCCTCGTCGTACCGGCTGTTCTTTTGCACTTTCCGAAAACCAATGGTTTCGGTTGCAGCTGTACGTAAGGAGTTGGAAATGCCGTCCCACAGTTCCCTTATACCGAATTGTTGACGAGTGCTCTCAGAGAGCAGGAGTGCAAGCCGAGTAGAAAATCGTTCGGCTGTCTGTTGTGATTGCAGCTTCTCGACGTCAAACCTCCCTTGTGTTTGGTGGCGTGCGTTTTTTGCTGCACAGAGGCGGGTGCGAATCTTGGCTGCAACAAGATAGTGGTCCGAGTCGATGTTAGGAAATCGGAGCGCACGCACATCTAAAACACTGGAGACGTGTCTTCCATCTATCACATCATGATCGATCTGGTTGGTAGTTTTTCGATCCGGAGACATCCAGGTAGCTTGATGAATCTTCTTATGCTGGAATCTAGTACTACAGATAACAATATTTCGGGCCCCGGCGAAGTCGATCAGCCTCAACCCATTTGGGGATGTTTCCTCGTGGAGGCTGGAGGCACTACCGACTGTAGTGCCAAAGATACTTTCTTTGCCCACCCTGGCGTTAAAGTCGCCAAGCACGATTTTGACATCGTGGCGGGGGCAGCTCTCATAAGTGCGCTCCAAGCACTCATAAAAGGCATCTTTGGTCACATCGTCCTTCTCTTCCGTCGGGGCGTGGGCGCAAATGTTGTTCATTCACCACAGTGAATGATAGTACTCGGCGACGGTGTTTCTCTCCCACCACGAATCCTACATCAAACTTGCGCTCCTTTATATGGCCACTACAGTGTCCATAAAAAGGTTCGCAAATTCGGTGTGGGATTCGAGGTGGGAGAGAGACTCCGTCACCGAGTCCTGGCATTCACCCGGTGGATGAACGTCTAGCCACAATCCGCATTAAAGCGAAGTTCTTCAATATATCGCTGATTTGCGCTCACGCCCCGACGGAAGAGAAGGACGATGTGACCAAAAATGCCTTATACAAGCTGCATTCTAAAGTAAACAGGACATATAGATGACGCCACCAGGGGGCGCTAGACTTTTTAAATCTAAATATATGTCGACTGGTGCGTTAGAATATGCTATCTTTATCGATTGTCCAGTGAGAATTTCGTGACATTTATTTGTCTATTGGGAGTGAAGTTATTGTGTTTTAAGTGTCAGTATGTATGTGCTATCGGTGCGAAAATGAGCTTCGAACAAAGAACCAACATTACATTTTCTTTTAAAATTGGTAAAACTTTTACCGAAACGTTTCAATTGATGAAACAAGTTTATGTGTGTGAGAGTGAGCAAGTGGTTTCACCGTTTTCAAAGTGATCGTGAGGACATAAATTACGATCATCATGTGGGCCAATCAAAATCCGTGATCACCATAAATTTCATCGAAACTGTGCGTGAATTCATCAAAAATCAGCCGAAATCATCATTGCAATTCATGGAGATGGAATTGAACATCTCCATAACATCGATTTATCGCATTTTGACCGAACATTTGGGCTTACGAAAGGTGTGTGCACGGTTTGTTTCGCACAAATTGACTAACGACCAAAATTTGCTCAGAATCCAGCAATCGAAGGACACCATTAAAGAGGTCATTGCGACTTCTTCCTTTTCGGAAAAATGCATTTGCCCATGAAAGGATGCACCGGCATACCGGCGGCCCTACCGGCCAACGAGCTAAAACACTCGTTCGACATGCTTTCGGACTAAGGAAAAAAAACTGTATTGAAGCAGAAGGAGACTATTTTGAATAAAAAAACTGAAAAACCATTTTTTTTTTTTTTATCTTGTTTACTTTGGAACGCATCTTGTATGAGCGCTTGGAGCGCACGTCTGAGGGCTGCCTCTGCCACGATGTCAAAGTCGTGCTTGGCGACTTTAACGTCAGGGTGAGCAAAGACGGTATCTTTGGCAAAACATTCGGAAAATTCAACCTCCACTATGAAACACCCGCAAATGGGTTGGGGCTGATCGACTTCGCCGGGGCCCGGAATATGGTTATCTGAAGTACAAGATTTCAGTATACAAAAATTCATCAAGCTACCTGGCCGTCTCCGGATTGAAAAGCCACCAACCAGGTCGATCATGTTGTGATGGACGAAAGACATCCAGTGGTTTATACATTATGTGCGTACGCTCCGAGGCTCGGCTCGAACCACTATCTTGTTACAGCCAATATACGCACCCGTATATGTGCAGCCAAAAACGCACGTCAACGAACACAAGGAAGGTTGGACGTCAAAAAGCTGCAATCACAAGAGACAGCCGATCGATTTTCTACTTGACTTGTATTGCTGTTCTCTGAGAGCACTCGCCAGCAAATCGGTATACGGGAACTATGGGACGGCATTCAAGCTCTTAAGGTATGGCTGCAAAGGAAACCATTGGTTTTCGGAAAAGGCAAAAGAACAGCTGATACGATGAGGAGTTCCGTGACGCAGCGAAGAGAAAACAGACTACCTACTTCGCATCGTTACAATCGACCACAAACCGCGCGGGATGCGAAAGATAGCGAGAGCTGAAGAGGGAAGCGAGGCGCATTTGCATAAAACACAGACACAGAAATTGTACATTACTTTTAACGAGTTGAAGTCTATCCATATAAACTTCAATAACAAAAGTGCTACGGACATCCCCTTACATATTGGAAATGAAGTAATCTCGTATTCCACCTCGGTGAAATATCTTGATATGACGTTGGATGTAAAGTTGAAATGGAAGGAGCATATACAAAAAAAAGTTTCAGAACTAAAACTAAAATACCACAAAATAAACTGGTTGATTGGCAAGAAATCACCCTTAACAACATCAAGTAAACTCCTAGTCTACAATCAAACTTTGAAACCTATTTGGACATATGGAATTCTACTATGGGGATGCGCTGCCACGTTATACATCGAAGCGGTTCAAAGATTCCAAAACAAAGTTCTGCGAAAAATGGTAAATGCCCCGTGGTACATACGCAATTCGGATCTGCATCGTGATCTTCATTTAAAAATGGTTCGGGAAGTCATTCGCGAAACAACATCGAAACTTGCAAAAAGGTTACAAAATCATGTAAACAGTGAAGCCCGACAACTAGGAGAGACTAGAAATAGCAGGCGTAGACTGAAAAGAACAACGTTTCATGATCTATTACGAATCTAAGAAAATAACAAATATCATTATATTTAGTTGTAAAATTTAGTTTAAAAAAGAAAAACTTGTTATTACAGCTTTTATTGTTTTACTTCATACATTGAGAAAAATATTGCTTGTTAGTTTAAATTTATCACTAGTTGCATTTTCAATGAAATGTAAAACCATCATTTACTACGTTTCAATAAAAATAAAAAATAAAATTTGCATAAAAAAAGAGAGAGGCCGAAATGCATGAATATGAAGAGCTTGACGACTTGGCCGACAGGAGTTATACTCGAAAATTCTACGAAACGGTGCGGAGACTAATGGACCATAGTCCTGTAGAATCCCCAGAGGTGATCTAGTGTGCAGGGAAAATACAGGACAATCTTTAAATTTCTATAGCTCAGAGGCATTTTCATCGATTTTTTATTACATACCATCTATGAAAATTTTATAAAGTCTCGACTTTGTGGCAATGGGCACTCTTGTGGAGTTCAATTCTGAGGAATATGTGTCTAAAGTCAAAGCGATGCCATAAATGCTTTTGAGGTATAGAAATTTAAAGATAAAAAATCACGATTGTCGTGTATTTTCAGTGGAAAATTTTTTCATGCCTTGGTCCAATCCTTAATGTTAATATTAAGGGCTCAAGTTTTCAGGGAATTTTTTTGGGGGTATTTCCAAGGAAATTTCATGATGGGAGTGAAAAAACAGTTTGGCAAAACTGCTTTAATTCATAATGTCAAAATCAGCTGTTTTCTTTGTTGTTAATATTCAAAAATATGTTTGATAACTTATAAAGCAAACTTTTATTCTGTAACCATTATGACGTTCTTAAACAATTGAAAACAGTTGATGGACATCAGTGTTCGTCTTATCGTGAGGCGTGCCAGCTACTAGAGTTTTTCGAGAACGATTTGCAATGAGATATTTCGAAGATATATATATGTTTATAGAGGGAAATAAAGTCATGTCGTGTTTGGGCTTGACAGCACCCATTCGTTCAATGCAAGATGCATTTAACCAAGAGTTACAAAGAGAACAACAATATTATAACGGATTTCTCGATAAATCGTCTACCTTGTAACTCACCCTTAGTTTTGATCATTGGATTGTTCAATGAAGTCCCAATTTTATGGGTATGCACTTATGTATTTTTATTTCTAATTCAACAAACAACTTAAAACTTTGTTATTCAATAGTTCTTAGCTTACAACTTTTTACTTATAAATCAATTGCTCTTTACAAGGCAGCATTCTAACCAGAACTGTGTCTGCTGCACAATACGGCAGCACGTATACAGTCGATTATTAACCTGCCATTGTTACCCGAATATTCTGGCAACTATGAATTTCGCTGTTTAGTTGATTCTGGCAATTTATCAGCAATTCGATTTTGTGCTATCATCCGTGTTCGTCACACTGCCCTCCATCTAAGTCTGATCCTCCCGATTAGACATGTTTGAGGTACCAAACACATAACATTTATGTCCCTCATTTGATTTTCTAAGACGCTGCTGACTTCCTTAGCCGTCCTTCTCTTATTGGAGTTAACTTTATCCGTTTTACCGATACCCAATTTCTGGTACTTACTTTAACCTAAAGTTGTTCCGACCTTCCTTTCATATCTTGTGACCCACTTGTTGATAAATGCGTCCGCTACTTCTGGTTAGTGATTGGGTATGTTTGTGTTAATTCGCTGAAATGTTAGGTTAGGTTGAATGGCCGATCAAAGATCACACGTAGACTAATAATGTAGTCCTTTGTGATGCCATTGAAAAAGAACTCCCGTGTTCGGACTTACAGATTAGCGAAGCGCTTTGTAGCCAATACATAATTACACAGACGCTTAACTTCAACTCCCGCCAGTTCGGTGGGATGACCGAAGGTATGCGCCCCCAAGTGTCTAAGTCTTGACCTCCCAAACGCGGGACAGTCAGGCAGGAAATGCTGGCTTGTTTCTACCGCATCTTTTTCCAAACAGCTTCTACAGTCGGCATCCGGTAAGATACCCATTCTTACCGCATGTTTGCCAATAGGACAGTGGCCTGTCAAGAGTCCCACTACTAATGAGAGGTTAGCCTTACTGAGGGCTAAGAGATCACTAGATCTCCTGCGATCTATCTTGGGTTAAAAAAAAGCCTTTGCAACCACACAAGTGCCGATGCTGGCCCAGCGTTGAACAATCATCCGCGTGGCCCAGCTATCTAATAGTAGAACACAAGAGGATACAGGAGCACCGATCCGTTCCCATTCTACCGATAATGATTCTAGGGTGCCCTTCCTTGCTAACTCATCAGCTTTGCCTGCAATTCCGCTTTGGCCCGGCACCCATACCAGTCTAATCACGAAAACTCTAGCTGCAAGAGATAGCAACGTTAGACATTCTTCGACCAACCCTGAACGCACTGTGATTGAGTTCAAGGCTAGTATTGCCGCTCTGCTATCTGAGTGAATGGTCACTTCTCTGAAGATGGATGCACTCTGTAGCAGCAAATCTGCTGCTACCTTGATGGCTGCGACCTCAGCCTGGAATACGCTGCAGTCCCCTTCACTGACCGTCGCCCTAAGCTTTGACCCATCCGTGAAGAAGCTTGTTGCCCCTCTCCTCCAACGGCTTCTTCCCACCCATATCTCCCTCGCTGGTATATGGGCAGAGAAGGAGCCGCCAGAGTTCGATAAGGCGATTCCATGATCCAGATGATCCGGTATGCAGTCAAAGTTTGTAAGGATATTCGAATGTCCAGATACGCGTTCCTTTAAGAAACAAGATCCTCTGAGTCTGATAGCCACCTTCGCGGCTATGCACCTACCGGCAATGTCCACCTGCGTTATGTTCAAAATTGCATTAAGTGCCATGGTTGCGGTGGATCTTAATGCACCGCATATGCTAATTAGCGTAGCCCGTTGAACGCTTTCAGGTTTCTTGGCAAGTGTGGTCTTCCCTAAAGCCCTCCACCACATAAAGACACCACAGAACAAGGTGGACTTGACTATGGTGTCATAGAGCCAGAGGACCACTTTCGGGGAGAGGCCCCTTCTTTGCCAATAGCTCCTCTACAGCAGTATAAGGCAATAGATGCCTTTTTTGCTCTCTAATCGATATTCGGCTTCCATGAAAGCTTCTTATCCAGGATGAGCCCTAAATATTTTACTTTATCCGCCGGTTGTAGGCGAATATCTCCCATTTGCGGCAGCGGTGCCAACGGGATCTTATATTTTCTGCTGAATAAAACCATTTCCGTTTTATTTTGGTTAATGGCGAGTCCACTTCCGACCGCTCATTTTGTTACAACGCTGAGATATCCCTGCGTCAACTCGTACACGGTGCTGAGGAACTTTCGTTTACTATACTGTACTACATCGTCTGCATAGGCAATCATCAGACAGCCGCGTTCCTCCAGTTTTTTGAGCAATTCGTTAACGACTAGGATCCATAGAAGAGGAGAGAGAACCCTACCTTGTGGTGTTCCCCTACGATTCGCCTCGCACGCGCGGTGCCCCATTCTGTTTCGATCACTCTGTCGTACAGAAGATTGAGATTGAGGTGTTTGAGGTTCGATTCAACCCCAAGACCGTCAAGAGCAGTTACTACTGCCTCAGGCAGGACATTGTTGAAAGCTCCCTCGATATCAAGGAAGGTCCCAACAGCAAAGTCCTTGGCTTCAATGGCTTCCTCGAGCCATGACACGATAGTATGCAAGGCAGTATCCACTGACCTGCCTTTACGATGAGCATGTTGTTCTCCTGACAGATAGTCTCTCGGAATGCGCCTCCTAATATACCAGTCCATCAGCCTCTCCAGAGTCTTTAGCAGAAAGGAGAAGAGGCTGATTGATTGCCGTCTGGTCCCGGGAACTTGAATGGTTTGAACGACTTAATCGCCCACGTCAAGTGCCGCTCATCCAGAATGCCGACAAAAGCCGCACAATTCTCATCCAGCACCCCGAGAGATCCTTTCACAGAGGACGTGTTGCTCGGGAAGTGAGCGTCAAGAAGCATCTGAAGTGTAGGCCCACTTCCCATTTGCGTCCTTGAGATACCCCAGGGACACTGGGTTTTTTGCGAGAATACGCCTAAATCTAGAGGACTCGTGACAGCCCTCCACTTTTTCGCAGAAGCTCTTCCACGAGATCCTCTTAGCCTTTTTTAACTCGGACTTGAATATTGAAGGTCTTATTTTATACAAAATCCGGTCATCAGATAGCCCACTTCTACGGGCCCTGTTGAATAAACGTCTAGCTGGGCAATCCATTATGAGGCTAAGCTGAGGTTCCAACTTGCATGCGGTCACAAAAGTAGGAGAGTTTCCTCTGTTACAGATGCGAAAATTTTCGCTAACAATAAAGTCAAAAAGCGACTCACGTCTATTATTGGTATCCGAGCTACCCCAGATTTGGTGTCGCGAGTTAGCGTCGGAATCGATGATGGCGCTGGTACCAGTCTTAAACGCTTCGGCTAAGGTCTTCCTCAGCAGTAAGGGAGGTGGCTCCAAAACATCATTGTGTGGCATGTACGCAGAGATAAGTCAGAAATCTCTGGTGTCACACTCCAGTTTCGCTGTCACTTCGTAAATGTCTCTGAAATTAGGTAAAAAAAATCCCGTAATTCATTCCTTACCAACATT
This sequence comes from Bactrocera tryoni, assembly GCF_016617805.1. Lineage (NCBI taxonomy): Eukaryota > Metazoa > Arthropoda > Insecta > Diptera > Tephritidae > Bactrocera > Bactrocera tryoni. Next base: position 12,655,157 of record NW_024395824.1, on the reverse strand, counting down.
AAGGCTCTGTTCCTACCTGTCCTTGTCCTTTGTCCTCAATCCAGATATCCCGTTGCCAGTCAGCCACTGTTCCTAGATCAGGACGACATCAGCTCCGTCTTGTTCTAGACGAAGCAAAAGGTTGGCGGAGGCTGCCTTCGCATACTGGAGGTTAATCTGGAGGAGTTTCATCTTTTAGACTTTCCTCCAGGAGCGCTAGTTCAGCGCCCAAGTCGTGATCGACCCGCACCTCCTCAAACAGTTGTTTGAGGCTGAAGACGGAGTCGCCGCTCGACGAACAGCCCCCAGTACTCGCCACGTCCGAGAGATTCGGGTCGATTTCCATGGTCGTTTGACCGTCAGCGCCTCCTGTCACATCCACCGCAGCCGCTGCTTGGGTGCCATCAGCTCTGGTGTCTGATGGAAGTACTTTCAGTACCACCATTTCGAAACAATATGTAGCTTATGGCTCCCTTTGTTTTGCTGAGAGGATCGATGGATTCCTCATTTAGCATTATCAGCGCTTGCCGATATGGTTAATCGGTTTTCTCTAGCCTCAAAACTTTCCAGTCCTGCGTTGGAAGTGAGGGATTGCAATATCTGAGGATTTCCTCAATCTCGCTTGCAGTGGAAGGTTCGGACGGCAGTCAAATGCGAGCCCTAGGACGAAGAGGAAGGTCCTCTTTGGCCACGGTTTCTAGTCTGGCTCCCTTCCAAACCTCCTCCACCTGAGATACTGCCTTCTTATATAAGATGGCCGATCTCTCGTCAGCACAACTTGTGAGCTTGTGCAGTCCCTGGTGCCAACCGGCACTCACACACTCTCAGGAAGACCGACGAGATAGCCGACGCTACCCTCTTCCATTCGTCGTGGGAGATGGCACCGTCCCCCCTACTGCGATCGAGCACCCCAAGTACTATGACACCAGCGCCTTTAGCGATTTCGCTAAAGGTTGGCGCCTTTCCCGTTCGTGGTTTCTTACCAAGGGATGTTTCTCCCTCGTGCGACCTCTGCCGCTTGACCGCCGGTCCTGTTCTACTAGCTTCCGGTCCTGCCCTATCGTCCTCGCTCAGCACCTTCTTGGCCCACAAGAGAGTACTAGCATGTTGATCAGATACCTGACCAACATGCTTGTCACCGTAGCGTTCCACTATCTTGTCCGCCAATCAGCGGTCCGACTTTAGCTTCAGAACTCTGAAATGTACTGCTTCGTCTGATTATGATCCACCTAGACCCTTTAGCTACAACCTAGACCCTTTAGCTACAATGCATTCAGCATATTTGGCAATCTTCTCCGTAGTGCATTGCCGATAACCAACCCAATAAAATCTTTATTTTAAATTTGGGAGCTTTGCTCATCTTCGCTCTACCATACTCGATGCAAGCAACCGTAGCGGATTGCCGATAACCAACCAAATAAAATCTTTACTTTAAATTTGGGAGCTTTGCTCATCTTCGCTCTACCATTCTCGATTCAAGCAATCGAGCGGATTGCCGATAATCAACCCAATAAAATCTTTACTTTAAATTTGGGAGCTTTGCTCACTTTCGCTCTACCATACCCGATGCAAGCAACCACACACCAAGTTTAAAATGCTCCGCTCTGCCCAATATGCTTTTCCCGCTGAACTTTTTCCAACTGTTTTTTCACTTTTGGTACATTTAGTGAACTTCACTTCAGTCATTATATCTTGCAATATTCTTGCAAAGACATATCCACTTCAGTCATTGAAAGATATACCATAATCCTCAACTTTAATGTTTTCTGTTTCCATGGTTTTTCACAACCGTGATTGTAATTCAGTTTTTAATCATTGTATTTGATTAATATTGATTATTTTGAGACGAATACACAATGGCTCTCAAGAAATCGCTCGAGGCACTAGATAGGACCTTAAAAAATTAACCTAACAACCAAAACTTTTTTGATGGAGCCATTATTCTATTGTCGGGTGATTTTAGCTAGACTTTTCCTGTTATTCCTCGATCAACGAGACGAACTAACCACGCGGCAAAAATCATCTAATCTGTAGCGGCACGTTAAGAAAATCCAATTAACGACCGGCAGACCGGCTGTAGAAGCTTGATTATTAAGGCAAGGTCATCGAGGCAAAATACAAACGAGAGGATGTCTTTATTCCTCGTGTATCAATGATTCCAACGGATTTGCCATTCGATTTTAAGTTCATCTACGCTTATTATAGATTAAAAACAGTAAATCAAACACTTTCAAATTTAACTGTATAAATAAATTTAATCTTATATACATATAAAAATTAAACGCCTTTTTGTATGTACGCGCATTACGCCCGAACCACAGCATTGGAAAGGCGTGAAGATTTGCACGGGTATTCCTTTAGTCCTGAAGAAGGTCCTAACGGCGGCATTTTTTGCATAATCGCCCTCCATTTCGCAATTTACATATGTATGTCTATATTTATAACTCAAGAACGGCTGAACCGATTTGGCTGAAAATTGGTGATGAGGTAGCTTGGACCCTCGGGACGGGCATCGGCCACTTTCTATCGTTTTATGTTAAAAGCCAAAACAATTCATAAACAAAAAAAAATACATATTTCAAAACATAAGCATGTGTTCAAAATTCATGTAAGAATCATTTGAAAAATTGTTTACTTAAAAAATACGAAATAAAATCACATATGTATGTAGCTACTGGCAGTGGGCTACAGTGGTTTTTGTTTACATATCCATATATGTAAATCAGTGTTGTCCAACGTGACTGTGTGCACGTTATGCTTGTGTTGGTTATTCTAGCGTCAACTGATCGCAAAATTCTGTTTTGCTTGCCTACGAAGTTGAATACAGTAGCACAATCGTGCTTTCACAGACACTTGTCGCGACATGTTGGTGTGAGGTGTCTGGCACTGTCCGTGCGCTATTGTGCGCATAGGCCGTGGACAACGCTGATATACATATGTACACGAACAAAAAAGGTTGAATCATAATTTGAGATGAGTGCACAATAGCTGACAAATATTCCCGAGTTTTCTTACGCGTAGTATCTGGGTTTTAGCAGTCGATTTTGCAATTATATTCGATGAATTATCATATGATTAGATTAGATATAGGGCGTGCTCTACTCCTGCACTGTTATTCACTATAACAAGAAGCATATATGTACATATGTATATGTGTAGAAACTGTGAACTGTCATATACATACATATATTTATATATGTACTATTCCATAAGGGATCGTCTCAGTGTAACCCTCCGAAAAATCACAGATTTTCGCGATTTTTTTTAATGTTGGAATTAACTAATTATTCCTATTTTTTTATAAATAAATACGTTCATGACGAATACAAAATGAATTCTTTATGTTTTTTTATTGGGTGCACAATAATTAAATAAATGATTGAAATGACACGTAAAAAAAGGTCCTGTACGACGTCCACGATTGCGCCCGCAATTTTGGTCTAAAGCTAAAATTTCAGTGCAATGCGCAATGGAAGCTTTTTTGTTTTATCTTTAAAGCTCTTCCTTTGAGAGTGGAAACTGTTTTAAAAAACACCATTCTGAGAAAAGCGCGTTTAAAGATTCCCCACTCTGTTGCCTTTCTACAAGAAACGCTCGATTCCAAAAGTTGAAAGAATTTTTATTATACTACATAGTATCCGATAATGCAACAAAAAAATCTATTTCTCGAAAATTTCATACTGAGACGATCCCTTAAATGATTTACGAAGTCAATAAAATATGTACATAGATTTCCAATTTAATTATTCCATTGCTATCACGATAAATGATATCCTTGACAACAAGGAGCGAGTTCAATGTACAGTATGCTTTAACCACAAAAATTTGTGGCCGGGTCTTCTAATAATATAATATATACATATATGTATAATTTTGTTCAAAAAAGTAATAACTCATATTTTCCTTTATTATTGCAGAATTCGAAAAGTGGAATAACGGAGTTAAAAACGTTTACTATGTTTTTCACAGTTAAAACTATTAATTTCACAAGTGAATCGAAGCACAATGTAACTTTTGGTTTCTCAAATGAGTTTTAAAGAGAGACAATTATAAACGGACAAACACAAACCATAATTACCTAAATGAATTTAATTTAACGTCATCACAATGTACCTATTCACTGCACTGGACAAAAAAACGCTACTATATCTCAAATTATTGCTAAATATATCTACTTTGAGAAGGGTGAAATCAACAATTCGAACAATAAAAATTAGAAGACGAACAATTGCTCTGACTACTAAAAGAAAATTCAAAGTCAAATCCCAAAAGCATAGTACCGTTGCTTATTCTAATGTATATTTGTACGCAATAAGACTTCAACTATCTCCTTCCTTAGAATGTCAGAATAAAACCCAAACAGATTTAACTGTTAAAGATGGATATATGATAATAATAAATAAATCATTATAACCTTACAATCATTTGTTAAAAATTATTACCACATAAGAAAATAAACTAATCCAACAATCAATCATTGCAGCGCTAAACACTGAGTGTTGGAACGTACGCTAAATTACATCCAAACTATGCGGAGTATACCAATCTTAAAGATGGTATGAATATCTACGGAAATTAAAATTATATTTGTAATTAAAAACTGAAGAAGTCAATCTTTAATACGTAAATTTATGCATATGTATTTATTTACATAATTATACAATATGAATTATTAGCCGTAATTAAAGTATATATGATAACTGAATTAAGCGTCCAGAGAAAGGCTTAAATATGATGGTAAGTAAATAAATAGATACGTGTTTATATATAACTAATAAATATGTATATGTCTTTTTGTTTATACATTTACTTTTATTATTATTTTAAGGCAAAAATTCTCATTCATAGGGGCATGTGTACGGCAAGTCCAAAGTTAAAGTTGACGAAAAAGAAATTAGGAGCACCTTTAAGTATTTTGCGCATATTGATAATCATATAATTTAACTAAGTTTAATTAGAATCTGATAAATCTAAAGTTCCATCAAAGAACGCTCCTTTCAACAACTTGGATTACAGTAACAAACAAATCCTTATTAAATTTTATCCCATGATTCCACAACTTCATAAATTCGTCCGAAAAAGACGATTTGTGGAGGTCTTTGCAAAAGGCCAATTCCTCATTCCACTAAAACTTCTGCGAACACGGTTTTCTGGAGGTTGGAACTAAAAACAGTAATACAGAGCATTGCCATTATGTAAGACCACTTTTTTCTTGCTCTGTGATCATTTAGCCCTTCTCCAGATTATCGATGTATAGCACATCTAGTGAATCCACAACACGGTGGCCATAACTTTGCCAACCAATAGTACACTCTTCATATTTGATGATTGATTGGATTGGATTAGGTTGTTAATACTATGTTCGGACCGATATTGAAAACATTTTGAACACACATTTTTATGTTGTGGAATCTAAGTCGTTCGGACCGATAATGTGTGTTTTCGATGAGTTTTCACTGACAACTATCAATATCGGCATTCTCTTGCTTTTGCAAGATCGCACGATGACTCAAAATGCAAAAATTCTATACCGAAATATGCAAGGCCAAGGGAGCACCCATTGCAGAATCTAGTGATATATGACGGCAGGAAAATAAACATGGGTTTGGTCTGACATATTTTACAGCCATTGCAAATAATTTTCTGCGTGTGTTTGTTTTTGTGCCGTTGCACCATGAGGAAAATTCTGCAATTTCTGCACCGTGCAAGGTTTTGCAAGAGCAAGAGCAATTAAATGAAATTAATTTTATCTTCACAAATAATAGGAATTGGCCTAGATCAGGCTTGAGACCAATTTCATTCATATTTATCGTTAAACCACGTTATGGTTATGGAAACATGTACACTTAATTTCATTTAAATATCCTATACAAAAGATTTAAGGCCAACCGGAAAGTCGGAAATCATTATACCGGCTATATTGGATATAGAGGAACATCCGGACTAATTGCATTTGAGAATTAAACTAAAGTATAGTAGCGAACATGTTTCCAGGCAATTTTATTAAGATTAATCGATTAATTATTTCTCAATAATCGGTTGTGTGGGAGAGATATGTTATAGTTGTCCGATTTTATTTTCTTTACTGTCATTGTTAAGTATGTATTGGAGGGAAAATCTGCAAAATTTCGTGCTGTTGTTTCGTTGCTTGAATAAAATAAATTGATTTTGCCGAAAAACCATTTGTTATGTTTTTTTTTAAAGTCCTGTTTATTTTGGAAAGCACCTTATCACCGTATCTTATAGCTAGATTTCGAAAAATGTTTAAAAGCGTATCAAATTGCACCTATGTACTAAATTTCCTTTCTAATCTATCGCTTTACTTGTATACATAAATTTTTTTGTCCAGCATGCAGGTATATTGTTCTTTGCTGTGTCATTTTCCTGTCCAGATCAAAGTATAGACAGTACATGGGTTTAACAGTGTCGGTCACATTTTCGGGTGACAGCCGTACACCACCGTTAGTAATTTCGTCCGCTATCTCAATGCTCTCGATGCTTGTGTGACTTGATACCTAGTAAAAGAAAAGTTGTTTCTCCTGGGGTCACTCTTCACTGCTGCCCTGCCTTCCAAGACTCGTTTGGCCGATATGCGAGACGTGCTTATAGCCTTCATTGCCGATTGGCTGTCCAAGCTGATGTGAACTATGTAGTTGCTTGCGGGTGCATTAATGGCTAGCTCCGCAGATTTCCGAATAGCAAAGATCACGGCTTGGAATATTCTGGAGTGATCCGGCAGCTTAACTCTGGACAGTATATTTCCGCACCAACTCCATTCTCCAATTCGATAAACGTTTAATATATTGCGTGCAGTTAAAATACCTTTACGCCAACCATCTCTTTGTATGTGTACTTCGAATTCTCTCCCCCAATTCATTCAGTCGGAGCTTGCCAAAGCGCCGTTATCTCGAGCCATTGCCCCAAGATTCTATATGTACATTCTCTTGTAACCAGTAATCGTTCCGCCGATTTTGCCGCTTAGTTTACAGCGAAGAATAGTAATGGGGTCTATACAGAGCATTCCAAAGTAAACGGAACAAATGATTTTTTTTGGCGAAATAAATTTATTTTATTCAAAATAGTCTCCTTCTGCTTCAATACAGCTTTTTGCACGGTCAAAGAGCATGTCGAACGAGTGTTTTAGCTCGTGGACCGGTATGGCCGCCAGTATGCCGGTGCAATCCTTTTGAATGGCCTCTACGGCTGCATAACGCTTTCCTTTCATGGGCAAATGCACTTTTCCGAAAAGGAAGAAGTCGCACGGTGCCATTTTAGCTGAATACGGGGAGTTGTTAATGGTTAAAATGTGATTTTTGCTCAAATAATTATCCTTCGAATGTTAGATTCAGAGCAATTTTTGGTCGTCAGTCAATTTGTGCAGAAAAACCGTTCACACACCTTTCGTAAGCCCAAATGTTTGGTCAAAATGCGATAAATCGATGATTTGGAGATGTTCAATTCCATTTCCATGAATTTCAATGATGATTTCGGCTGAGTTTTGATGAATTCACGCACAGTTTCAATGAAATTTATGGTGATCACGGATTTTGCTTGGCCCACATGTTGCTCGTCATTAATGCCCTCACGACCACTTTGAAAACGTTGACACCATTCGTGCACTCTGCTACGGGATAGGCAATCATCGCCATAAACTTGTTTCATCAATTGAAACGTTTCGGTAAAAGTTTAACCAATTTTAAAACAAAATTTAAAAAAAAATTTCGCACCCATAACACAAACATGCTGACACTTAAAACACTATAGCTTCACTTTCAATAGATGAAATGTAATGAAATTCTCACTGAACAATTGATAAAGATAGCAGATTTTAACGCTCCAGTCGACATATAGATGGTACCACCAGGGGGCGCTAGATTCAAAAAGTGCTGTTGACTTTGGAATGCTCCTTGTATATGTCAGGTTTAACACTAGCTCCAGAGCCGCCGTTGAAAATGTTTTTAGAGTTCTCATTATGCATAGCGTCGCGAGCCGTTAAACTCTTTCCATTGGCCTCCGGTAGATGGATTTCCGTATGCCGTTCCGCCAAACTACTGCACAGTTGAGTGGAAATGGTCTTACAATCACTGTGTAGCACTACTTCAAGAGAGAGGGAGAAACATCGCGGTTGTGCCGAGCATCTGCCTACAAGAATATAAAGCATTGCTGGTATTTTTTCTCTTTCTTCCACATTTTACTTTCGCAGCAGTTAGCACCCATGACTACCCCAAGGTACTTAGTGCAGTTCTTGAGAAAGAGTTTTGTCGTTTTTATCGAAGGGAGCTTACTATAGGCCTAATATTTTGTTAAATTTCTATCCGCCCCCTTCGATATAGTTTTAAATTTTTTCTAATAATACATAAAGTAGTTTTTACGCATGAAAAGAAAATTTTGTAATATTCATATATACCCAGTATTATAATAACACATTACCTTTATTACAGTCTCATTCACAAAGCAACTACTACTACAACAATGAAAACGATGCCTTATCCTGTAATAGCCGACCAATCAATAGCACTTTACCTAGAGAAAGTAGTAATGAACAATATAAAAATAACGTTGATGTATATAATTACAGTAATACAAATAATTACGACGTCACCAGCGACTCGAGAGGGTCAATGGATATAATAATGGAATCTGGTAATGACATATACGTGGATAATAATAGAGAATGTATGAATACGTGTGGACGTGTTAACGATGTAGTATTAAAAAACGGTGCCACTACATCAACTAAATCATTAGCATCCATATCTCTGCAAAAAGACTATAGTAATGGGAGCAGTTATATCATCAATGACAACCTAAACTATAAAAACCACGTATACAATAGTTACACTAACGATAGCTATAAGAACGTAGATATCGTTTATAGTACACCAAGCTATTACAATATTCCCATTAGTACTATAAATGATGATAATAAAGTGGGATTTAATCACGACACCAATGAATACAGTGCCGGGTACAGCAGTTGGGAGAATACTCTACATAACGACGATCACCTTAGCGGACGACATAGGTCTATTACCAGTTCGAAAGTATTACCATGCATACCAATGAAACAAAGCGGCGGGTTACTGGATGGTTTGAATGAGTATGATGACAAGAAAATGCCAGCGCAAAGTTATGATGCGAACATTCCTCTAACGACATCATCTATAGTACCGTTACAAACAATAGAGACGGTACTAATGTCGCCCAATATACGAGCGAATGAGAGCCACACGAAATCTACTTGTTCTACTTCGGATACCACTGTTTCTAAAAATATTGGTATTAAAGAGGGTGCTAATGGAGCATATAGTGGCCCGGCGTCACTGCGTTTACTGCCACAGCTTCATCTTAATCAGGAATATGGAAATGTACATCATAAGACAATTGGAAACGGTCATAATATTGGGACAATGATGTCTTCAACTGAAATCACACCGCCGACTGCAACTAATTTGTGCGAGGATACTTGCGACTATAGGACAATAATAAGAAACTATGGATATATTTATGACGATACGTATTATAATAGCAGGAACACCTCTAGAGTATCAATGTGTAATGAAACTTTATTGCAACGGCATCGATCGATGACACCACAATGCTATATGGAATACGATGATTGCAGTCCATCATACAATACTGCGTATAGCAACAGCAATGTAACCGATAATTTATCAACGCGCTGCGACTTAGCGACATATTCCGCTGAAACAGCACAAAAGTTACACCTACAGCAACAACGCAAATATGCAATTATGATGGCAATGACTACGGCGTCTGTGATAGCGTCCGGCGAAACACGTGTGCCGGTGAAACGTTCCACTGAATATGATGTGGCGACTCATAGTGAAAATGCGATAGTAGCACGGACTAATTCTGTAGCATTAAAAGCTCAAGCTTTTGGGGGCTATGATTTTTGTAGTAATGAAGCGATTATATCGTCGTCATCGTTGTGGGTGCGAACGAATGCGAATGAAGGTGTAAACAGCAGAAATAGCCAAGTGGTAACAACCTCCGCCATGGTGAGTACAATAACAACGTCGGCAAGTAATATTCTACGTAATACGAGTTCGACGGTTGCAACCCATTTGACAATGGAAACACCATCAACACTCTCACTAACGACTTCATCTAGAAAATTGCCAAAACGTCTACCCACGCCAAAAATTAAAAAGAATAATAAAAATAGCAACTGCCATGACAAAGTGAATGGTTCCAACAAGAAACTACCACAATTGCCAATTGAAAAAAAAACACCCACTGCTGAAAACGTGGATGCGGCTGAATTATCAGCAACAAAAAGTATAAAAGAAAAATCGAAAATTAAATCAGTTAATGTAATTGCAATAACAAATACATTCCCTTCAGTAATGGCAGACACGTTTAGTGCATCCAAATCAGTAACATGCGTAGAATCATTAACAGCATCAATAGCATCAGCATCGTATTCAACATCATATCTACCATATAAGTCGATTGTAACAGCAACAAGCAATGCATGCGTAGTTACTGATTTTACTACAACAATAGAGAGTAAAGAACATTTAACAACAATAATGTTGCCAACTTCAACAAAGGATAGAGAAGTTATTGCGCACAGCAAAATAAACAGTTACATTAGTATTAATAATAACAATAAAACCTTTCGTAAATACGATATTGAGAAGGAAAACAGCATCAGCTACAACAATAATAATAGTGTTATCATATCACCAACATCAACTGAATGTAAATTATATGTAACAACAACAATGCCAACGAACACAATATCTTCACTTTCAGGCGAATATCCTTTTTATCTCGATCAACAGCCAAGCTATCCGATAAATATGAGCACTAGCAGCGAAAAAATTGATGATAGCATTGCGGTTAAATATTCTAGTATATATACTAACGTATATGATAATTTTTTACAGACAACTTCATCCAATTCGCCACTATCATCGCCTTCAATAAAAATTCCACCAAAAACGTGTAGTAAATTAATTAAACCCACATTGTTAGAGAACACAGATGGTATTAAAAGCACAACAGGCCAACCCGCAAGTGATATTTCATCAATAACTGTAACGACATTATCATCATCAACACCGACAACAAATAAAACAGTTATGTTTTCTGGATATAGTAGTGACAAAAGTAATAGTATTTTATGTAATGTTAAATCTAATAATAACCTAAGTACTAGTACTGATATAGGACTCAAAAATACTATAGCTATGAGTACCGAAGGAAATTCATTTGCGGCCATCGGTACTTATAATCTAAATGCTAAGGGTATATTTGATACAACAATGTCTAAAATTTATGATGAATATCTTAAAAATGCTGGTGAAAGTTATTTAATATCCACTGCAACAACTTTGTCAACGTTAACAACAACAATAGCAACAGATACCTCGTTATCAGATACGAGTTGTACACCATCAAGTACGAGCATAGTAGTTGCAAAAACGTGTGACACACTCCAGTCACAGCCTCTCACATTAAATACACTAGATAAAATGTCGGTAACCCCAACGACAGCAACTTTTCTTTTAACTTCATCTTCTTTTGATGTCCAAAATGCCTCGAATCTGAAACCGTTATTACCACCAACCGATACAACAACGCCATTTATTGGACATGATGTGGCGCGGTCAGAAAATTATCAAAATGATTCTCATAGCATAATCCCAATCACACTATCAGCAGTAACAACATTACCCGATAATAATGATGGGCCATTGCTCACAACAACTGTTGCATTAGCAAATATGGTGATAACGACAACAATTAACAACATGGTTAGTATCGCTGAAACGACTACATCAACAACATATACGGATTATTTGGCAAAATATCAACTGCCAACAGTATCAATGATCGATAGTAGCGGTGGAAGCAATAACAATGTCGTCGCTCCTGAATTACCATCATACATCAAAGAGTTTTTAATCAGTGATACAACAAATCTATATATAAGTGACAACTTCAGCAGTAAATATGATGCAATGTTGCCTACATTTGATAAGAATGCATATACATTGCCTAAAACAGATGTATGCACTTTACCAAATACAAATTTTACTCCTTTAAGCAAGGCTAGCGTCGAAAACGCTATGACTACCGCTTCAGAGGCTGAAGTAAGCAAGTACGCAGCCATTCCAACGACCATGTCGGTATCAGCAACGGTACCGTCACTCACTTCGGCATTTGATGAAAGTTTTTACGATAATTATAATGTTGATTGGTCATCGTTGGCAGCTCTTACCACTATTGACAAAAATAATACCGAAATATCAAAAAAACCAGACTTATCATCAGCTGACATATTGGTTTATAAGGATGACACCACTAAAACCGCTGCTGGAGTTAGTATAATCGGGGGTTCACAAGGTAGTTGTTATCGCCCATCTGTACTAACAAATGCAGATGCATCTACAAAAGAAAGTTCACCTTCAGCGACAACAACTTTAACAGTAGCGGAAACACCGTTATCAACTTCTGCACTTAGTGTTGCTGGTAAGGCTACTAGTATGTTTGGTGGTATTTCTAAAGGTTTCAAAGGCGGGCTCGACGGTGTGCTCAGCAGTGTAAGTACTGCAACTGCCACAAGCGATTCGGATTCAAAACAACAACAGCTGAAAAAGAGTGGATTCGGGTTTGTTTTGGCCTCGAAATTCGTTCCAAATGTAGGTGGATTGTTTGCTGGCACCACGACTCTTGTGCAGCAGACAAGCGTAGTTGGAAAATCAACAAATATAAGTATCAATGTGACCAGTACAATTCCAACAATAACTACAACAACCACAACATTCAATGTGAACACACCAATGGATAGTTGTGGTTATGGTTCCTACGCCAGTACTACATTTGCAACTACTGTTAATGACACCTACGGGCAAATAAATAGTTGCAGTGAACCATTATGTACGAACAGCCAGAACGATGATATAACTTTCTCTTACGATATGAGGGACAATGCTTTACATAGTCAGCAAAGGCAATCTGTACAATCCGATGAAATAATCTTGGCTGATTCGAGCATGATGTCTGAGAACATCGGGAATTATGGTAACAATGATGACATTATGTACGTGCAGCCACATGAAATTCTTCCTCTATTGCCTTCAAGTGAAGTGATGACTAGAGATACTAGAAAAACTGACCTAATAAACAGCTATGCATATAACGTTGGCTCTGACGGTGCTAATCTGACGCCTCTTGTGAGTGAAGAGTATGACAACGTTAACTATAAACAATATGCAGCGGATATGCAGCAAGCTGTTGATGATATGCAAAATCTTTCTAATGCAGAGCAAATCAATGAAGAAATACCTATTGGTATAATTGACGGTAGTACAACAGCTTATGTTGAAAATGATATGACAACTACATATTACCACCCACAGCAACAAAATAACATAAAACATACGCCACATCTACGACAACAGCAGATGGAAGGTTTAAATAACAAGAGATTGATAAATACTGCGTCACTTGCAAAAAAGGCTTCCTCATCTCTCTTACCAGCGATTTCGAATTTCACTGCACATGTAAGTAACCAACGACCACCTACAAGCAGCGTAAGTAGCACCAGTAGTAAGTCACCGTTAACAGTGAAGCCAGTTAAGCCTAGCGCCGGTAGTGGTGGTGGTATGTTTGGTTCATTTCTAGGGAAAGCAGCTGCAGCAGTACAGTCTGCAACACAAGTCGTCAATCAGGCGACCACATCCGTACAACTAAAGGCTGCAACAGTTATACCGTCAGCATCACTGCAAGCAGCTGCAACAATATCAACAGCATCGATTGCCACAAGTAATCAGCAGCAAAAACTGCTTTCACAACAAAGCATAACATCATCAAGCTATTATCCTGTTACCACAACAATGGCGGAGGCTTATGACAATAGAAATTTGTACAACTACAAAAATAATGTAGAAACTGCAGAAGCAACAACTGAAGCTAATAACTTAATGCCTGTTACAGATGCTGCAGGACTACAATACACCAATTACTATTTGCATGGTAATCAAGGCCAACTCCAAAAGCAACAAAACTATAAATTGTTGCCGTCGGTGCCAACAGCTGGATCCACAGGTAAAAAGCTGCCCACCATCAATAGCAGTAAATCCGGCTTTTTAATAAAGCAACAGCCAACGGAAATCTACGACGACGATCTAATTATTGATCTTGTGAATGATACCAGTCAACATCATTTGATCGGCCTTGCCGATGAACATAATGACTTGCTCGACGACAGTGAAGCCGTCGACGAACTAAATGATAATAATTTGAGTAATGTAGATGTTGATGATGATGATGAATTAGATCGGTATTCCGTTGATGATCCCATTGGTCGAGAGCTAAGCCATAAACAGCAAAGCTTACGACAAATTCAGCAAATTTATGACATCGATAGTGAGCAGGCTAATTACTACACGGACCCCCAGCTGCAGGAAGCACCGTCGGATTCACAACAAAAGTTGTCTCAACATCTCCAAGGAGGCTTGACTGCCAATGGTTATTATGAGCATACGAATGGTGGTTACGATTATCGTGAGGATTATTTTAATGAAGAAGATGAGTATAAATATCTTGAGAAAGAACAGGAAATACTCTTTCAACAACAACAGCAAAACCTACAGAAACAAAAACAAAAGTATCAATCTGAAGATTTTACCGGTATTTATGTGGAAGATAATTATCAAAGCGAAGACAGTGGCAATTATCTAGATGAAAGTTCGAGCAGTAGTGTTATTGGTGGAGCGGCAAACGCTTTAGTAAGTAAACAACAGTTAATACAAATCGCTGAAAAACCAATCGGTGGAGAGCATGACGAAATGTCGAACGACATGAGCACAATACCTACCGTACCAACAACAGATAACTCTTCTGGTATGGCCAATGGAAACACTGCTGCTTTACCGTCGTCGTCCCATCAACATCAAATTAAAAAACAGGATAGCATAATTGTGGAAGAGGATGAAGAAGACATATTGCTCAATGATAGCGGTGTCAACAATAGCGTCCTAAGTAAGGATCACCTGCCGCATAGTTGTAGGTCAAGCCATGAGTCCATAATTGAAAATGACGTAATATGCGAATTGCCGTCCATGCCCACTACAGCACCCAAGAAAAAAATGCTCGTACGCGGTGAAACCGAGGAAGTTGTCAGCGGCCACTTGCACATACTTCGCAAGTCAGAGGTTACAGCAAAGCAGCGTTGGCATTGGGCCTACAATAAAATCATAATGCAATTAAATGTAAGTACAATAACAAATTACCAAATTGATCAATGTATGTAACTAACATTTATACCTTTGGTCCTAATGTCGGAGCAATATACTTTAGAACAGGTAAGGAAGGGGTAAGTTCGGGTGTAACCGAACATTTCAAAATCTCGCAATTTGCATGGATTATTACTCTCAGATGTTGGCGCTACTGTATAATAAAAAGTTTTGCGTAAGAACACTTTTAATTAATTATTCGAAGAAACTGAATGGAGTACGATAAAATTTTGTATCTTTATAACTTGGTTTTCTTACTACATTTTAGTTGATGCCAGAAATATTTATTTTAAAATCAAACAAAATAACTCAAATGGGATATAAACTTAACCAAAGCAGCTAAATTTAATGTATTTGGTATATTTGAAAAATTTAATCAATTACCATAGCTGGAAGTCATTATTAGGGATATGAGGTTTAAGCTTAGTTCTGGAACAATTCATATTCAACAGTAAACCACATTATTTTAAGAAATTTACATAATTTCATTAAAATATAAAAAATATAACTTATAATTAAGATAAGACATCTTACTTATTTTCCGATAGTTATTTACTTATAATACGTAAAATAATCGCTTCAGAGGCTTTCAGCTCGCGATAAAGTAAAGAAGAGCTAAGTTCGGGTGCAACGGAACATTTTATACCCTTGAAACTTGCAAGAATCAATGCCAGGGAAATATTTTAAGGTGTAAAATGTCAACCAGATGAGCGAAATACAAACAATTTTGTATATGCCAGTTTGTTCAATACGCTTGCCCCAACGATCCTCCAATCTGTGAATCCCATCCCTGAAGTGAGAATCCGGAAGGTCTGTAAAATACGCTTCAACAGGCATTATGACCTTTTCATTTGATGAAAAATGCTTGCCTTGCATAACTTTTTTGAGTTCTGGAAACAAATGGAAGTCGCTGGGGGCCAAATTTGGTGAATACGGTAGATGCTCCAACAATTCGAGCTTTAATTCATGGATTTTAGGCATTGTGAAAATATTGTGACACGGTGCATTGTTCTGATGAAAAATAATTTTTTCTTCTGCAAACCGGGTTTTTCTTTTTTACGATTTTTTTCCTTCAACTGGTCCAAAAGGTTGTAATAATATTCAGAATTAATTGTTTTACCAGTTTTCAAGTAGTCCACAAACAAGAGTCTTGTTTTGATTCAGGATCATGGGTATAGACTCAAGCCTCTACCTTAGTGTTGAATCGATGCACAAAATCCACTTTATCATTTTTAAAACGCTCTAAATGTTGCTGAGAAAGTCGCGTTCGAATGTCTTTTTGTACCATAGTTAGCGAATGCGGCCCCCATTGTGCACACAGCTTTCTAAAACCCAAAATTTCACTTAAAATATGACTCACCCTGTCTAATGAGATGTGTAGAGTCTCTACTAAATCTATTTCAGTCAATCGACGATCTTCCAAAACCATATCCTTTATTTTGGTTATTGTTTCTGGTGTTTATGCGGTTTTTGGACGTCCCATTCTTGTACGACCACGTTTAATTTCAGAAACCCATCTTTCTACTGTTCTAATTGTAGGTGATCAATTATTATATGCTTTTAACATTCGTTTGTGAAATTCTTTTTTTTTTCCTTCCAAAAATAAGAATTTTATCACGATATTCAATTTTTGCCATTGTAAAAAAATACTGTGATACGGTGACAGCAAATGGCTTATAAACAAAGAATTAATTGACAGATTGAAATGAAACTTAACGTACATTTATATGAAGAGTGTACCAACAAAGCAAAAAAAAAATTGGGTTAGTAGCAACGCCCTCTCTTATCAAACGACAAAACTTTTTGAACTTATCTTGATTTAGTGCTTATTTATGGGCGATAATGCCCATCTACAAACTCGTAATTTTTGTTTGTACTGAGGAACCCGCATACCAAGATATCTCAATCTTTACTCAAGTTGAGATGATGACGGGCAGACATACAGTCACTCGGACTTCAACTTTTCTTGTCATCCTGATCATTTATAAATATATAACCCTATATCAATCTCGCTTAGTTTTAGGTGATACGTACAACCGTAAGGGAACAAAACTATTATATTATGCAGCAACAAGTTGCAAGAGTTTAAAAATTATGTCTTCTTACAAAAATTATTTACAAGAAATATGTTTTTATGCAATAAAAATTATTTGTTAAACAAAATTTTTTGAAAGGAAGGTTAAATTTAAATACATTTTTTAACATTGTACGAGATAAGAATTCCGAAATCTTAGTATTATTTAGATATTATTTTTAAAAAATCAACTGCACCCTTCTGAAAGATACTAATTCTTGCTGAGTTGAATCAGTCGTTTATGAATTATGGCTAAGGTGTAATGGGCAAGGTGGACTTCTATTTCCATTTAATAAATGAGAATAAGTTAATGACATATGATTAAGACGAAGGTGAACAAAGGCCTTGATGTCATGGCAGCGGCATGTGGCAGAAATTTAAGTCTAGTAGACTGAATATATAGCATTTGTGTTGTGCAAATATGGAATAATTTACATTTGTTTATAGGATATTCGCGTAATTGGCCCAATTTAAAATTTCAATCAGAATGTTTAACCCTTATGTTAGTAACTGGGTACCCGGGTACCCACCGCGGTGTATTTGTGTGAATAGCTTAAAAAAAATTCAATATTTCATTTTAAGCTCTCAAATCGTCGTTTTTTAACTTAAAATAAAGCTATTTGTCAGTTCATTTATTTGATTTATTTTTTATTTTTTTTTTTTAAATAAGCTTAAACTTTAGCCATCGCCTTATTAGCAACCTGGTACTCGGGTACCCACGGTTGAAAGCATAGGAAATAAATTGTATATAATTTCTATTAATGCATGCAACTGAATTTTGTTAAAAAAATAAGGAAATATTACACTATTTTTTATAATTAATGACATTGAACACATTGTAAACGATTAACTGAGCGCTCGTCACAAACAGGTTGGTAACAATTGGCACAGGCCTTCCGTGTCTTTCGCCGTCTTCTTATTTGCAAAGCATTGCAGACATGACAAGATCCTGTTACTTTTTTCCTTCCGGTTTTATCTTTTGGAGTCTCTGGATCAGGATTTATCACGACTGTTTCTGTCAGTGTATGGCCTAATACACCTTCAACGGCAATCTTTGTGGAGAAGTGGCGCATTACTTGTGGATTCGCCGTGCGATGTTCAATCATCGGCAATACTAGTTCTTCACTTAGTTTACAAGTTTGACAATCACTTTATTATTTTCATAATAAATTATATATGCCGCAAGTGAAGAAATATCTAGCATGATGAAGAACATTGCCATTGGCCATCTCGAATATCGTCGTTGACTGGTGTATCTCCGCACCATTTGGTCCATTGTGTCAACTCCAGCTTTATATTTATTATAAAAATTTATTATTTCTGATTTTTGTTTAGCGTCATCACCAAGTGATATATCTGAATGTTGATTCAACTATCTTACATCCAAAGAAGTTGGAAAAGAAGTAAAGTTGTGTTCCTTTCAAAGCCAGGCAGAAGAACACACCAGAATGCCAAGGATTTTAGACCTATAAGCCTTACCTCCTTTATGCTGAAGGTACGGGAAAGGCTAATAGATCTACACGTAAGAACAATAATGGCGGAGAAGTTATCGAAGTCCCAACATGCGTACATAAAGGGCCGATCAACCGAAACTGCCCTTCACGTGGTGATAAGAGTAATTCAAAAATCATTACACCACAAACAATACACCATGGCTGCTTTTTTAGACATAGAGGGCGCCTTCAATAACATAGAAGTAAATGCGACAATTAATTCTCTGGCACATGGTAGCATAGATGACACTGTGTGCAGATGGATACTATCGATGCTTGAGAATAGGAAGATTATAGCTTCAAACCGCGCTGCAACACAAACAAGTTATGCGAGTAGAGGGACGCCTCAAGGGGGGGTCCTCTCTCCGCTTCTATGGGTTGTAGCGCTGAACGAAATACTCCTCTAACTAAACGGAGGAGGAGTGAAAGCAGTAGCGTACGCAGACGATATAGTGTTGTTGGTATCAGGCATGTTTCTTTCAACAGTCAGCAAGATTATGGAAAGAGCACTTCGAAGGTTAAACCTATGGGCTACAAACAATGGACTAGGAGTTAACCCGAACAAAACAGAACTGTTGCTATTCACAAGCAGAACCAAGATACCTCAGTTTCAACTTCAGGTACTAAACGGTACAACACTCACTCTATCCCCCACAGCTAAATATTTGGGGGTGGAGATTGACACCAAACTGTCCTGGAAAATAAATATAGAAAAACGAATAAAGAAAGCATACATGGCCTACTATACTTGTAAGAGAATTGTCAACAAGAATTGGAGCCTCAAACCAAGTATAATCATGTGGATGTATACGGCTGTCATAAGACCTATACTTACATATGGAGCTCTGGTATGGTGGCCAGCGCTAAACAAACAATACAACATAAAAAAATTAAATGGTATACAAAGAGCAGCATTTGCGGATGTTACTGGTGCAATCAGGTCATGTCCGACTGATGCGCTCAGTGTTATCCTGCATCAACTACTAATGGACATTTTTATTCAGAAAACAGCAGCTATTGCGGCGATAAGAATAAAAGAATTGGGAGATTGGAATCAGTAAAACTACGGACATAGTGTAATTCTAAACAAGCTCAGCATTAATAAATCAGACTACATTCTCCCAAAGCTGGATTTCAATAGACACTTCCAGGTGAGGATACCATCTAGACGAGAATGCAGAAGAGGTTCAATAGGAGAGGAGGATACCATCTCAGTCTACACCGACTGGTCCAAAATGAACTGCGGAGTAGGCGCGGGGGTATTCTCCGCTGATCTAGGCATATCTCTCTCTTTACGTCTACCGAACACGGCTAGCATCTTCCAAGCAGAAGTACTAGACATAGAAAAAGCCTGCGAAGCTCTATTAGAAAACCACGGATAGCCAGGCGGCGCTCCTGGCCTTGTCTTCACCCATGACAAATTCCAGCGTAGTTAACAACTGGAAGAGAGCACTAAGCTCAAACAGTCTTCCCCTTTAATCCCCAGCTCTAGCACAGATCCGACACAAAACACTTGGAATCCATCAAGCACCAAACCTTGAATGAATTTCCACTAAAAGCATATCGGATATAAGTAGTTTCATCGAAAGCTCAAAATGGTTTGAGAGAGGAAGTCAAACGTAATAGCAGATACAGGAGGTTCTACGAACAGTGTATCGAAATGGCACATCAAGTGCTCATTGAGCCCGATAGAGCTGCACTCCTACCTACCTACCTACCTAGGAACACATGGTAACCTTTTCGTGAAATCCAAAAACTGTCGAATACTGCTCCCGTGTCTTATTCGCTCCCATAACACTTGGGATGTAAGGTTTATTCTTTTTTAACGTGCCGACAATGGTAATATTCCACGACAACAAACGTTTAACAACTGGTACAGTAGTAAAGAAGTTATCCATGCAGATGTTTCTACCACTACCTCGGTACGGAGCCGCCAATTCTTTTAGTACTCTTTCACCCTGATTTTTTTCTCGAGTATTATCTATTTTACCAGTGTACATGATCCCTTGCAAAGGATACGCATTTTCTGCATCACAAATCCGCCAGATCTTTATACCATACTTAGCTGGTTTCGGTGTAAAATTACTGAGTAAATCCAGTACGACCACGGTATGGATAAAGCTGTTCAACAATCGTTAAATTAGCTGTTCGTTTGTACATCTGAACTAAATTTGAATTTAACATTGTCCACACATCACGAATTGGAGCTGCTTAGTGTGCGATAAAAAACAAAGAAATAACCTTGAGTTTTTCTTTCTCTCTCGAACGGCATCTGCTCGGCTCCGAACAATAAAAGCCGACCGACTACCTGGGGTGTCCCAAATAGGTTTCAGATGTCATTCACGATTCTACGTTGTTATTATTTTTTTCTCTTTAAATTGTCACCGACTATTATAATTTGAAAAAAAAAAAAATTTAATAAAACAAACAATAATTTTTAATACTCAGATAGTGGGTACCCCGGTAAAAGAGGTTGATAAAGTTGGTTACTAACATAAGGGTTAAGAAAGCTCATCTTACATTGTTTAGATTATTTTGTTTGGAGAAAAGTAACACATCGTCAACATAAATAATATGCGAAATGAGCTCATGTTTAGAAATAATTACACTGATTTCGTTAAATGTGGTTACAAATACTATAGAGGTATTCAGGCCGAAACACTTATTTGTGAACATAGTTTTTGCTCTATCTCAGTGGTGTGCTAGATTTGATTCCAAAACAGTTAATTCAATTTTATTAAATACTTACGGAAAAATTATGAAGCCTGCCAGTGTGGTACTTCGTTACTCGGTAAAACGGTAATCTGATAACTTTACAAAAATAAAACATGTGTAAAAACTACCGAGCAACGACTAACGAATAAACAAAGCTGATCTGAATACCTCTTATAAAAGACAATGCTGATCCTTACATGGTGTACATCAGAGAACTGCAATAAATTTTTGTTTATACTTAAGTACTGATCCGTTACTCTATCTGATTCTGTCAGTTCAGTTCATGTTCACGAAGCGCACTGTTTGTCTTCAAATCAGCGATAGAGAACAACTTTGAATCACTAGCGATCAGCTTATATCTGATTTGTTTATGAACGTTCGTATCAGCAGAAAATATCCGAAGTGATGCAGACTCTTGCGTCAATGATTGAAATGATCGACAGAGTTTGGTTTGTATGTATATCATCCCCTAAACACTGATTTACTAGTGCACTTTTGTTCTATTTCAAATACATATGTATGTTTGTATATACATGTATGTATGAATGTATATATGTACATATGTTATATGTATAATGAAAATTCCATCGAGTACATACATACAACAAATGTATATACTTATATATGTATGTACGTTCACGATGGAATTTCCATTGTTTACGCTTCGAAAATTTATAACATGCGCACATTTTCAAAGCTGATACATTTATTTTGATACGAAGAACAGATTGTTCGTGTTGCATCAGGTCAGTTGACGCTGGCGGCTACTCGAATTGATTAACAATGTTGTCTATGCTGAACTGAATTGATTTGATTGTGTTTTTGGCGCTACTGTTTGTTCTGATTTTATCATACTCGTTGCAGCTCTCTGGTGTACATGTACGTTTATGAGAAAGTCTTATTGATTTTGATCATGATTTTATTATTAATTTGTAAAGATTTAACAAAATTAAATATTTATAACGTGCGAACCGACTCTGTCGAAAGCATTTTCGAAATACAAACTGAGAGTAGATATGTGATTTCTTTTCGATAAGACAGTTTTGGCGAAATTTCTGAAATAAAGTGAAGCATTCTTTTCTTAAATGCCACTTTGTTTGGGCTGAAAATGTTTTTTTGTACTGCGAACCACAAGATTCTTTTTGATATAATTTTTTTTTTAATACTTTTTTATCACAGATCTGTAACCAAGTACATCTGTAGAGACATTATTGGTTTTAGGAATGGCTACTATCAATATATTTTTCAGCGTTGGGGGTAGACATAAAACAATTAATAATTATATTTTTGAGACTTGAAGGGATTTTTTTAACTTCGGATGTGAATTTTAGCGATGGCTATGTTTGATTCGGTAATATACATATGTTTTCTAAGGAGTTCGTTTTTATGTGATACAAACGAGACTTGAAAATTTGAGTCGCTCGAGGAGTCGAGAGGTGAAATGATTAACTATATCTTTTGAGTCGAAAATTGGGCCGTTCGGGCTATTTATACATTTAATGTTAACATGCGAATAGGAGCTGGGGAGCATTTTTATATTCGCGCATAGTTTCTTGGGTGAAACTTTGGTAAGTTTTTGTAAGCAAGTCCTTAGCTTCTTTAATATTTTTTCGAAATATGGATAGGTCGAGTTCTTTTGTATAATATCCCTAGAGATTGTTTTTCTCCTCAGAGTGTTGATAGCTTGGTAGACCAATAAGGTACATAACTTTTGAAGATTTTTTTACCGGTTTTAATTATTTTGGTAATCGTATCTGTAGTGCATGCATGTACGTATATTATATGCAATTTCGACCATTTCCCCTTGTCCAATCGAAATTTGGGCTTCTTTGAACTTTTACTGGATAAAGAGGTTGATAGGTGAGTTATTATTGGGAAATTATCACTGCTACATATGTACGTAGATTAATTAAGTTTTGGCTGTTTAGTTTAGGGGCGATAGCAGAAGAACAAAGGACTAGGTCTATATCCGTGAGCAAAATATGAGTAAAAAAGTAAAAGTGCGTAGGATAGCCGTTTAAAATGATCAAGCTTACCGCTACCATAAAACACAAGGTACTTTAGGATTTTACCTCTTCGGTTATTACATCTGGAACCCCAAAGAGGACTCTAATATGAGAAAAAAGAAAAAAGTGAGAAGGAATTATTAATCTTCATCGTCGTAGTGAGAGATGGAATTTGTTTGTAGAGAATTGGTTATGTATTTTTGTGGAATGAGTGGGATACCTGTTTGGTTGAGTTTTGTTTTAGTTTGGGTAAACTTTAAATTAAGAGTGCTTTTAGCAGCAGTTAGCAAATCACGTTAATTATTTTTATACTCTTACATCATGTTGCTGCAGAGTATATTAATTTTGTTCTTCTACCGGTTGTTTGTATCACCTAAAAACACCCGAGAAAGATATAGGGTTATTTATAAATAAATGATCAAGACCGGCTTTGGTAATTGGTGGAGTTTAGACATTTTCGATTGGTCAAATTGTGTGATATTCGATCGTTCGGTATGTATGGAAGCTATATGCTATAGTGAGCCGATCTGAACAATTTCATCCGATATTACATAATTTCTATGAACAATAACTCATACCAAATTTCGTGAAGATATATTGTCAAATGAGGAAGTTTCCAATGCAAGCATTTGATTCCGATCATTCAGTTTGGAGCTATATGCTATAGCTAGCCGATCTGAACAATTTCGTCGTATATTACATTATTATCTTAGAAAATAACCTGTGCCAACTTTTGTGAAGATACATTGTCAAATGTGAAAGTTTTCCATACAAGAACTTGATTCCGATCGTTCAGTTTGTATGGCAGCTATATGTTATAGTGGTCCGATATCGGCAGTTCCGACAAATGAGCAGCTTCTTGAAGAGAAAATAACGTTTGCAAAATTTCAAAATGATATCTTAAAAACTGCTGGATTAGTTCGTATATATACAGACGGACAGACAGACGGACATGGCTAAATCGACTCAGCTCAACATACTGATCATTTATATATGTACATTATATACTTTATAGGGTCCTCGACGCTTTCTTCTGGGTCTTACAAACTTCGTGGCAAACTTAATATACCCTGTTCAGTGTATAATAACAACACAGAGCTAATGCTGGAGAACACTCATTTTCGTATGCATGGATATTTAGTATATGTTTTATACTGATTGTTGCTCCTAAACAAGCGAGTTGCATTCACAACAAACCAAACGTGATATTTAACATAAAAAAATAACGGAATAACGACAGTGTTGATTAAAACATCTATTATAATTTGAGGTATACAGAGGCACACATTTTGCACAGAGCTTTCGCCTCTTTAGGGCGTCATTGTCCTCCGTGCTATTTTCGCCTCTTTCCAACTTAGCAAATTTCTATTCAACGGTGGATTTCCCTGGTGAAGAACCCAAATTCAACAGTATTTTTCCCCAAAAAGCAATTATCACACGAAATATTTTTTTATCCATTTTTTGTAAACTAACACAAGCTGCTTCACCCAAAATGCTATATCTCATTAACTAATAGCTCATCAGTTTCCAAATGTAATTTTACAGTAATACCACAAAAACTATGTAATTTCTTTGTTGTTGTTCTCTGCTGGGGGATTAAAGTAAACTTGGACAATCTTTTTATACTCTTGCAACATGTTGCCACATGTTGTTCACCTAACGGTTGTTTATACCACCTAAAACTACTATATGTATGTATATAAATGATCAAAATGATGAGACCAGTTGAATTCCGCGTCGACTGTCTGTCTGTAATTTGAGTCAAAATTCCGAAAATGTAATGAAATTTGATAAACATGATGCCTGACAAAAAAGTAAAGCCGAGTTTGTAGAAGAGCTTAGTAGGATTACTGCCACTCCCACTAAATGCCATAAGTCGAAAACTAATAAAGAGCTATAACTAAGCAAGAAATTAAGATACAAAACTGTAATTTGCACAGGAAATTACAGTAGCAAAGGGCACCTATGGACACAAAGTATTGAAAAAATTTGCGCAGCGCTTACGCGGTTATAGCCGAGATAACAACAGCGCCAGTCGATTCTTCTTTTCGTTATTTGACGCGTCTTGCTCCACCTGATCTCTCTAACTGAATGGAGGCCTTCCTCTTCCTCTGCTTCCACCGACGGGTACTGAACAGAAAACGTTCAAAGCTGGAGTGGAGATAAAGCAGAACAAACGGCGCAGTTGTTGAGGCTTTTATAATAGACTAGCTGACCCGGCGAACTTGGTGCCGCCTAACAGTCAAAGAGTGTGATGATACAGATAAGCAGAACTTTATGATTTTTTGAAAGCAATACAATGAATACATATAATGTTTATAGCGGCCCGGTACGTGTTTCACTACGTATGAAGTGAAATATTAAATCAAACTCATTTATAAAAAAAAATATATATTTAATTATTTGCTAGCTATTCTTGAGTTATAAAGTCACAACGAAAAATGGCATTCATTTTTATATATGTATATAGATGCACTGCCGTTATGGCTTTATGTCAACTTCAATAAGATTAATCCAAAACATTTGGATAAACAATAATTTTTCTTTTTCCATTTTGAGCATGAATAAACAAACGGCTGGGGGTACCGACTCTGGAACAGACAACATAAAGTTGGCCATGATTCCTCCAAATTCACGCCACAAACGTTAAGTGTTTGCCCTTGAGCTTTGTTGATGGACATCGCAAATGATAAACGCACAGAATATTGTAATCGTTTTAATTCAAATGGCATATCAGTTGGAATCATAGGGATACGCGGTCCTTTTGATTTACCAGTTAAGATCGTAGCTTCAATCAAATTTGACAATAAATTTTTTACTGCCAATCTTGTGCCATTACACAGTTTTGGTGGATTAATATTTCGCAATAATATAATCAAAGAACCCACTTTCAGATTCAAGCAATGCGGTGGCATACCAGCCGGTTCTAATGAATTCAAAAATTCAGTTGGATAATTCATTGCCTCATCTTGATTCTATAGCACTGTCAATTGATTTATATGTCGTGACTACGCGCTGGGAGTTTTGCTTGAATTTGAAAATTAATGCATTGATATGAATGTTCTTCGGTGCTAAATGGCGCGTTCTGTCAACCAATCATGGTTTCTGTAATTCTGAAGAATATTTGGAAAAACACATTCAATCAATTCATCTATCGATTTCGTAATTGTACAAAAATTGTTCGGTACAGTGATCAATCCGTTGGTTCTGTCGATTTGTATTTTGCCATCACCAATTTGTAACAATTGCAGCTGGATCATTTTGTAGGTGAATACGCATATTAATGTTCAGTGTCAATTTTTGTACATATCTCCAGAACTAATGACTTCAAACAGGCATTTATTTCATCAGCAGGAATTGACCGAGGAAGGACAGGCAATGTTTGTCGAAAATCCCCTGGCTGTAATATCAAAGCATCACCAAAAAGCTGTTGGTTATCACGTAAATCTTGCATTGTTCGATTAAATGCTTCTAATAATTTCTTATTCGCCATTGTACACTCATCCCATAAAATAAATGACGTTAATCGCAGAACTTTTGCCATAGCAGAATTTCTTGAAATATTGCAAGTTGGAGTTTCAATCACCTGTATATTCAATGGCAATTTTAATGCAGAGTGTGCTGCCCGACCACCTTCTAATAATGTAGCAGCAATTCCCGAAGATGCAAGTGCCAATGTAATTTTCAGTTCCGATCGAATAGTGGCTAAAATCAGTGATATAACGAACGTTTTGCCTATACCACCAGGTGCATCCAAGAAATATAACCCACCTGCATTATTGGAAATGGCTTGCATGATTGTGTCATAGACATGTTTTTGCTGAATATTCATTTTGGTTATATTCGATTGTACAAATAAACGCAAATCATTAGAATTGAATTCCTGCTCACGTTGCAATTCACGATCAAACAGATTATGCATGTCACGATTTGGTACGGTCATACCCAATTGTACTAATGTTTTATTTGCAATCCGTAGACATCTATCTTCAATTATTATCAAAGCTTCGTTGTACATTTCCAAAGTTATCAACAAATCAGGATTTCTTGCATGATGACGCATACGAATTAAAATATCTTCTGCAATATTATGTTTATATTTGTTTCATAATTCAAGTGTATTTGACGGCATACAAGTTGATAATATAACGGCAAACAGCATTCGTATTTGTTGAGGATGAGCCCAAATAGATGCATCATGAATTGTTGAATCGCAATGAGCGTCATCCTTCAACAAATGCAAAAGTTGGCATGCTTCACGGTATGTTTCTCACAAATGACCGTTGACTGTTCTCAATTCTTGAAATGATTTTGAGCCATTCACGTTAACTAATAACAATCTCAAATAAAAACATTCAACATTGTTTGGATGTACTGTATATATTCTGCCAATTGCATCTGTTTGGAAAATGCCAGAATGCCCATGAACTGCTGTTCCTTGTTTACGTCTTTGAAATTTTTTCGGAGACACATTCCATGTGTAATCAAGAATGATAGAATACAAGATTACGACACTAGTTTACAGTTAGTTTTTTTCGGTTTAGCTCTTGACAATTCTTACAAAAACAAATACATTGTGCAACAATTTCGTGACGTCACACTTATGCGTTAAGACGAACAAGCATATAAATGCATACAAATTGTAAACAGAAAAGTAAACACTTTTTGAAATACCCAAAACAATATTAATTCGTTCGTATTTGCAGGAAAAATTAAAGTGGAATGTTTAGAATATTGTTGCGAGAAAATATGTATATAATTAGTTTTAGGCACATCCACAATAAATAGAGTAGCATGTGTGGAAATTGTTCAAATGAAGAAAACCAGTGTAAGTGTACTGTTGTATTTATTTAAATTTCTAAGCATAAATATATTAATTTTTTAAATTGAAATGTGCAGTGGCTTGTTGTAATAATTATTATGCAATTAAAGGATCGAAAACGGAGTTTTTTCAGTTTTCCGGCCGATTTAAAAGTTGCCAAAAAATTGGTGTTATTTTGCAAAAGAAATGATATATTTAATACTAAATTAATAATTTCACAATTCTTTTATCATAATTTCATACATCTGATACATCTGAACTTATAATATATGTATATATTTATATACAACACAAGAAACGTCTTCTCCATTTGAATCACAACTTAATAGACAATTTTATTATCAATAGGCCGATATATTTCTTTAGAAATGATTCAAATCTTTTCACTCAACAATATTCAATCGCTTCACTAAAACTTTTTATTAAAATCGAAAGAATTAATCATATCTTGCGAATTTACAAAAGTGTTTACTTTTCTGTTTACAATTTGCAAGCCATTTGACAGTTTTTCACTCTTCTTCTTCTCAACACGTAACTATGACGTTTCATAATGGCGGTTGTCGTAATCTTGTATTCTATCATTCTTGTGTGTAATACTGAGGCACTTATGAAAATATAACAAAGTTATCGCAAATGTATCAGTTTCGCATAATTTAAAAAAACCTGTTAACGTAGTTGCTGGTGGTTGCGCTGCTCTTTTCAATAAATTTGCTACATTAAAATAAACACGTTGGCCATTCTCAAGAAGTGAACAACCGCAGGATGTCTTTCGTGCATTGGAAACGACATAATCCTCCAGACAGCTTTATTGATACTAATATAGCGACCCATTTGATACTGAGTAATTTCATCATTTCTATTCTCATCAGCAACACCGAATATAGCCATATCGCTCCCTTTATTTACATACTTGCAAATATATTTAATGGATTTGACAGAATTACAATATTCCACATTTATATGAGCGTTGAATATTTTCGATAATAATGGACAATACGGAACCACCCAACGATTATCAACTTCAACTTCCTGGTTATGCATTCTAATGGTTGCCGTTTTGCCATTATCATTAGGTGATCTACGTCGATACAACGGATATCCGTCATTGCCCGTTATTGTGTCTGAAGTAAATTGCCTTGGGTATCGTTTCGAACTCTTTTCATCAATCATACATGGTGAATTCATATTTAGTTCACCGCACGGTCCATGTATCATGCTTTTAACGACAACTTGAAATAACTCAGGATCAGCAGTGTGATTAGGAATTTCAGCTCATATAAAGTTATCGATTTGATCCGGAGTTACTTTATGTACCAGCCAAATTAGTATATGTGCGTGCGCCAATCCCCTTTTCTGCCATTTAATGGAGTACATATGGCAACGCACCTCCCCAAATACATATAATTTCGCAATTAAATCCATAATTGCTTAACATTTTTGCCGAAAAACACGCGCAGTAATGTCATGACGATCGGTTGACGACTGTCCTGCAAATAAATTGTTTTTAATGTCATCCCACTGCGGATTACATGTAAATGTAATGAACAGATCCGGTCGACCGTATTTTCTTACATAACACATTGCGTCTTGTGCATATTCGTTCATATTCCGTGGGCTACCAATATACGAAGATGGCAATATAGTTAAACGTCCGATGTCATTAATATTAGTATCATTCGCTATCGCATCTTGCAAATGAATATATTGTTCAGACCTTAATTTTGCATGGTTGAAACGAATAAAATTAAGACGTTCTGTTTCTATTTTGACGTACATATCAACGATGTACTGATGATATAGTTTACGACATCTCAAGATATAATTTTGTTCTTGTGGACGAACCATCAATCGATAAGAATAAAAATTCATGGAACTAACTTTTTTTGTACATGTAGACCTTAAAATAAGTGGAAAATGTGACTTAAGAAATTTCTACAAATGATGAAATGTCAACACACTGAAAATATTACTTTCCTGTTCGTGGATCAATCATTGGTATATTTATATTATAGCCATCGTCACCTTTCCAATGCAATATTGGGTATTGTAATGCGTCGTAACTACGATGAAGTTCCGAAACACGTTGCAATTGGTCATTTCTACGATGAAGTATAATATCACGCGATTGAAACTGATCATTGAATCGCCTTTCATGCTCTCCAAAAGGTGTTCTATCAGCCCTTATTACGATTTCGTGATGATCAGAGGGCATACGATCGAGAGCAATTTTGAACAATTGAACTAATGCTTTATGCTGACGAAAAAACCTTTGTAGCTCACAAATAATTTCTCGTCTGGTATTCAAAGCAATTGCACAACGTTGATCCAATTCACGATTTTCATCACCAATAAAATAAATTTGCAAACATTGATAATCAGCGTCGGGGTACGGAATAACGAACCAGCTTGATGGTAAATTTGGCCCTGAATCTGCAACATGTATGCAATTTTAGGTATATGTTGCATAATAATTTTTAAAACTATAGAATACTTTTATGATTCAGATTGATTGGGACAATCTTGTTTAAGTATTTACCTTAAACGTCGGCATAAAATTATCTCTAATAATGTTAGTAGCAGAAAAAGAAGTCATTTGAAATACCGAATTGTATTGTTGAATATGACTCAAAAAGTGCTTCGAATTTTCAGAAGTCCCAAAAATTAATGAAGACAATGGTTCGGGTGGAGTTTCTAATGGTGGCAATCTCACTTTGCCATTAGCACAACACATGCCGGGCGTTTCACCTGGAAATTTAGCCGCATCACAATGTGGACATATTGCGTCCATTATTCCAATATATCCGTACATACTGTAATTAATCTGACTGTTATAATTAAAAGCAGCACGCATAATTTCAGGTACAACAGATCTATTTCGTGCATTACGTTCACGCCGCGATGCATTAGCTTGTGCTCGTTCATCTGGAGTCTGTGATCGCCTTTGTAATGCCGTAGCATTTGCATGACGCGTCCGCCGACCTATATTTCCTCGTGTGGGTCGTGACATTTTTCTTTCAATTAAAAAATAATAAATTAAATTTAAAAAAAAGCCTACATTAATAGTGGTACACCATATGTTTTTTCAAATCAGGAAACACATACATTCGTGTAATTCACTTCAACAGTTCAAAACTTATCGTGTTTTGCTCGGAAATTCGCTTTGCGCTATATTTATTTTTTCACAAATTCACACAAAGTTCAATAATTAAATCAATTAAAAAAAAAATATATAATAACTAATAATTTTTCACCGCGGTAATTTCGGACACTACTGAACGTGTGGGGCCAAAGAAAACGCTCCAGCGATGTTTACACTCCAATGTCATATATTCTCTTAATTTGAACTTTCTTAATCCTAAGAGTCAAAGCTCCATATACCTACAAAAAACAAAATATTCGTGTATTTCTCTATGCAAAATAAATGCACCGTCATATAGTTCGATGCCTTTTCAAACCCTACTTTGTTTGTCGATCTGCCTGCTACATACATGCCTACATGTTGATATAAATATAATGCAAGAAAGTTTGTAGGTGGGAATAATAAGTATGGTAGTTAAGACGAAAGTTCATAAATTTTAAGAGCGAAAGAGCGTCGCTAAGTAGGTAACAAATCGTTTAGTAAATGATTAAACTATTATTGATGTATGTATGTTAATATGAAAACGTATAATCCGTTGGCTAAGTGGGATGAATCTGACCAAACAAATGGGTTTTTGGTGTGTTTTTAAATTAATTTCACCATACATTGAGCGCTTTTCAGCTTTCCAAGTAGGTAAATAAAAAAAATGTAACATATGTGTGGTGAAATTTTTGAAACATTTTGGCCGATATCTCGAGACTCTAGTCACGGAGCGGCATCAAAAATACTCTATACTATAGAAATCATCAACAGCTTCCATTTGCTACCCATATTGTACAAACACATCCTAGGGTTACCCGGGTCCACGTTTTGGCCTATTTCTCGAGACCCTGGTATCCGATTCTTAAAATTTCAAAACACAAACCATCTACTGAATAATCCAAACAAAGCCTAAAAATTGGGTTTGGATAGGTGAGCCCGTTCTTGAGTTATAAAGTCACAACGAAAAATGGCATTCATTTTTATATATATAGATTGTATCTGCTCGTCTTTTTTATGGATTGAAGAAATCACATAGGAAGTTTTCTTTGTTGGAAAACTCGCTTGGCATCTAACGGCTAAGAAAGGCCCTTCCCGATTCTGACGGTGCTTTTGGTGGTGCTCACCGTCAACATACGCAGCCGTATTATTTTTGTGGGCTTACCAAGTTTAGACATAGTGGTTGTGCTGTCGAAGGTGGCTTAAAATCGACGAAAATATGGTGTGTTTCGATTCTCCTTTCACGGGTCTTTTCCAAGATTTGGCGAATGGTGAATATCTGCTCAGTTGTTGAATTGCCAGCTAAAGCTAAACTGATAAGGTGTAATGTTGGCGGTGGCCTTCAGTCTTTTATACATTACAGTACAGCTCAGTAAGACCTTATATTCAATATTAAGAATGCTTATCCCATGGTAATTGGCGCAGATTGTAGAATTTTTTTGTGAATTGGGTAGAGCTCACTTAGGTTCCAATCATGGGGCATGCTTTCGTCCGACCATTTCTGTCAAAGATGCTGATTCATACACCTTGTCAGTTCTTTACCGACGTATTTGAATAGCTCGGCCGGTAATCCATCTGCCCTGCCGCTTTTTTGTTCTACAGGCGGGTAATTGCTATTTGAACCTCATCATAGTAGGGCAATGGAACATCTATTCCATTATCAGAAATTGGGGAATCGGGTTCGCCACATCCAGATGTTACACTTTCACTGCCGTTCAGCAAGATGTAGAAGTGTTCTCTCCATAACTTCAGTATGCTATGAACAACAACTACTAGCTCACCTCTGGGGGTCCTACAAGAGTATGCTCCGGTCTTGAAACCTTCAGTTCATCTCTCATATTTTCGTAGAATTTTCGAGCATTACCTCTGTCGGTCAGCTTCTTAATCTCTTTATACTCACACATTTGGGCCTTTTTCTTTTTTGTTTGCATATGCGTCTCGCATCTCTCTTCAACTCTCGGTATTTATCCCATACCACCGACCCACCCAAGGTAAGCTGTCCGCTTTCTCTCCACTGCGACAAGACAGTCATCATCGTACCAGCTGTTTTTTTTTACCTTCCCAAAACCCAATGGTTTCGCTTGCAGCTGTAAGTAAGGAGTTAGAAATTAGAGACCGGACATACCAGGTTCATGCCCTTAACTCATAGTCCTTAATACGGTTGCTATGGTCGTCATCAAAAGTGGGGTCCTTCATCCGAGGCTTCCACATTTGCTCACATTTCCAGGATGCGTGACGAGAAGCAAGACTATACCCCATTCCACCTCCTTCATTACAATGAGAAAATAATAAATAATAGATAAGACAAAAACCACACCTACTTCCTATATAACATAATTTTAAATTCAATCTGATTCTTTCAATTTCAAGTATACAAATCAAGAATTAATTATGTACTATATATAATCTTATATACATGTATGTATATCTTGATTGGATTCAGGTGACACAAACAGTCTTTAGGTAATCCAAAGGGGGTTTCAATAGGGACGCTACCAAAGTAGATCAATAGGGACAGCAAACGACGCCATATTTTTTCCCGCTCTTTTGATTTTTCTCTTCAGTAAAATTTTACCATTTCATTATGGAAAAACACTTACGATCCAGTCCAAATTATTAAAATTTACTACACAAATTCGGACTTTAAGATCGGTTTTTCAATAAAAGATTTTTTAAATACAAGTAAAACAAAAACGATTTGGGATATCAATGAAAATCTTTATTAGTGTGAAAGTGCGTTCGTACGTACTCCATTGCATCCCGAAAAAATTACCTTTGGTGCCGTTTATGGGCCGGCATCATTGGGTCGTACTCTTCCGTGATGATCAGCACCGGCACGTTACTGTAAATGGGAATCGCTACCGCTCAATGATAACCGAATATTTTTGGCCCGAATTGGATGATATGAACTTGGAAAATATGTGGTTCCAACAGGACGGCGCCACAAGACACACATCGAATGTCACAATCAATTTATTAAGTTTTTCACCAAGTTTGGTGAACGTGTTATCTCACAAAATGGCCCAGTCGATTGACCGCTTCGGTGAGCCGTAGCGGCCACGCAAAAGAAATCGAGTTCCATACATAATGGAATAAAGAATTTTACTGATATCCCAAATTGTTTTTGTTTATACAAAAAGCTTTTGTAGCGCTCTTATTGAAAACGCCGTTATTTTGTCGTTTTATGGCTGAAAGTTAACCACTACTACCTCTCATATAACGGTTACGTTCGACAAAAGGAAAATTCTACTAAAAAGGTGATACCGCAGACTAATATGTGGATCAGTTAAAAATTAGAGACTGAGTGTGGCATACCCCATTTTGAAGAGAATTTTGTTTTATAAAGGCTGTTATTTGAAACATTAGCTTTTTGCTATTCACATTTCAAATATTAATAAAGTTATTAAATAAAACTAGAAGATATAGTGCTTATCAAATATTTTAATTCTGATCAAAAAAAAATGTCAATGGGTTCTAACATTTTCTAGTACTTTGCTTCGAATATGGATCAAGTATTTCAGTTCATCAAATTAATTAAATTCATTTGTTAAAAGCAAAGCACAGCCCACACAAAACAAGATTTCCCTTTCACGGAAGCGTCAACGAAATGTTTCAAGAATTTCTCTGTATTTGTTTTTGATTATTCAGAGTTGTGAAAATGTGCAGTATTTTATTTAATTAAAGGGAATTGTAGAGCTTTTGAATAAATATTACTTTTAGCAGCAATCATTCATGCATGTTATGTTCACTTGGAGCTTTTGTATATACTCAGCGAATAAAATACTGTATATTACATAATGTTTTTCAACAATTTTTCTCGAAGTGACATATGTACAGTAATCAAGCAGCTGTAGTTGACAAATGTAGGACCCCATACAGCGATAACATTGGCAGTAACCTTATTATATTAAATTAAAATTCGACTGATAAAATGGCTTTATTCGCACCTGCCCAAACTCATTCGATTACAATAAAATCGAACCATATACATACGAATTAACGTTGGAGCGTGTGATAAAAGTATTTAAATAATACATTGCTTATAAGTATCTTATTGCCTATGTATGTATGTATAAATACATACTGCTGCCGTATGAGTGGGCAAACGTCAAAAAGTTATTTAGTTGGTTTAAACAGTCAATCAAGTAGATATACTTGGACAAATTTTCGCGCACTTTCATGTATGTATATAAATAAATAAATATATACAGATATATATACATGTAAATATATAAATAAGTATATATATATAATGTTTCAATATTTGAAAAGAATCTACGACAATCGCAAAAAATCAAATACTAATGAATGTGTTAAAATTGCAACAAATGGCAATGAACTCGAAGTCATGTCCACAATACCGTGCAGACCAATTAATACAACAGAAACCGCTTCAACCTTACCAAAGGCATCATTAACATCCGCAGAACGCACACGAAAGTTTAGTATTTTATTGAAAAATCGACTTTGTAACACATCCTCAGAAACATTGTATGTAAGTTGGAAATAGTATTTCAATATAATTTGTATCGTTTAATGTGTTTACGCATTACTAAAGTATGTTTAAACAAATAGAGAAGGGCTAAGTTTGGCTGAAACCGAACTTTTTAGTGTGGCTAGGTATGTAGGGTGGTTATCTGATGTCCCACCAAGGCCTTTATGTTGACCATTATGAAACCACCGGGACTAAAATCCCCTCACTCTATTATGTCTTCTCTGAACCACTCCGTGCTTCTGATGAAGTTTATCAATTCAAAATTAAAATTATATGTGCAACTTCCGACGCATCGCCAATAAATCCGTTGCCAATGGTTGAAATTCTTTTCCCATATGAAGCCTTGCATTCGCATACCAGATGTCCAATAGTCTACCTCCAGGCAACTCCTACAATAACCGTCATATGGTATTCCAGGTCTGCTGGTATGTCCGCCGATAAGACCTCTTAGCACTCCTTCTTATATACTTTCAATTTAAACAGTCGGCATGTGCGGGTCCTATTCCATTCATGCTACGTTTGTCAGCTTGTTGAACAAATCAGGAATTGTGTTCACTTACTATATATTCAACTATATCTTAAAGCTTATCAGCATCAAAAGAAAGTGTACAACTCTTGTTTATTACATTGCTTGTTTTATTTAAGTTTTTGTAAGTATAATATAGGAGTCATGTGTAGAAGTTCACGCAAGTGAGGAATGTTCTCTGGTCGTCATTCACTTGGCAGTGGTCAGAAACGATTCTTTTACATATGGCTCCGGTCTTTGACCAAGAATCCTCTGGGTAGCCTAAGAACATCCGTTTAAAGGCGAGCTAAAGTGAGAAGGCGAACATCGCCTACACAGGGTTGTTCGCTGGGTTTGGGACCCGTTACGTAAAAAACGCCCCCAATGACAAATTATCAACTGCCTCGGATAGTATAATCTTTCTTTCCGGTGGATGAACGTTTAGCCACAATCCAAATCAAAGCAAAGTTCTCAAACATATCGCTGATTTGCGCCCACGCCACGATGGAAGAGAAGGATGATGTGACCTAAGATGGCTTCTGTGAGCGTTTGGAGTGCACCTATGAGAGTTGCAGCCAAGATTCGCACCCACCTCCGAGCATCAAAAAAAGCACGTCAAAAAACACAAGGAAGGTTCGACGTCGAAAAGCTGCAATCACAAAAGACAACCGAACGATTTTCTACTCGACCTGCACTTCAAGCTCGGCATTCCAAGCTCTTCCGTATAGCTGCAACCGAAAGCATTGGTTTTAAAAGAAAAAAACATCTGGTACGACGAGGAGTGTCGTGTCGCGGAGAGAAAACAGACTGCCTACCTCGCAACGCTACGACCGACCACAAGACGTGCGGGATGGGATACATACCGAGAGTTGAAGAAGGAAGCGAGACGCCTTTGCATAAAAAAAAGAGAGAAGCCGAAATGCATGAGTATGAAGAGCTTGACAAACTGGCCGACAGTAGTAATGCTCGAAAATTCTACGAAAAAATGCGGCGACTAACAGAAGGTTTCAAGACTGGAGCATACTCTTGTAGAACCCAAGGAGGTGAGGAGGAGTAACCGATGATGATGGAGCAGACGTTCCATTGCCCGACCACGAAGAAGTTCGAATAGCAATTACCTGTCTGAAGAACAACAAAGCGGCGGGGGCCAATGGATTACCGGCCGAGCTTTTCAAACACGGCGGCGAAGAACTGATAGAAGCTTGCATCAGCTTCTTTGACAGATATGGTCGGACGAAAGCATGCCCTATGATTGAATTTTCCTTTCCGCCCAATCCACAAAAAGAGAGACCCCACAATCAGCGCCAACTACCGTGGGCTAAACCACCTCAACATCGCTTATAAGGTTCTATTGAGCGTATTGTGTGAACGGTTAAAGCTCCTCGTCAATAAACTGATTGGACCTTATCAGTGTGGCTTTAGACCTGGAAAATCAACAACTGACCAGATAATCACCATTCGCCAAATCTTGTAAAAGGCCAGTGAAAAGAGAATCGACTCTCACGACCTCTTCGTCGATTTTAAAGCTGCCTTTGACAACACGAGAAGGATCTGCTTTTATGCCACGAGGTCTGAATTTGGTATCCTCGCAAAACTAATACGGCTGTGTAAACTGACGTTGAGCAACACCAAAAGCGCCTTCAGGGTCGAGAAGGACCTCTCCGAGCCGTTCGATACCAAACGAGGTTTCAGACAAGGCGACTCACGTTCATGTCATTTCTTCAATCTACTTCTGGAGAAAATAATTCGAGCTGCGGAACAAAATCGGGAAGGTACAATCTTCTTTAAGAGCGTATGGCTGCTGGCGTATGCTGATGATATTGATATCATTGGCCTCAACAACTGCGCCGTTAGTTCTGTTTTCTCCAGAATGGATAAGGCAGCAAAGCAATTGATATCATTGGCCTCAACAACCGCGTCGTTAGTTCTGCTTTCTCCAGAATGGATAAGGCAGCGAAGCAAATGGCTCTGGTGGTGAACGAGGGCAAGACGAAATATCTCCTGTCGTCAAACAAACAGTCGTCGCTATCGCGACTAGACACTCACGTCACTGTTGACAGTCATAACTTCGAAGCTGAAGATAATTTCGTCTATCTTGAAACCAGCATCAACACCAACAACAACGTCATCCTCGAAATACAAAATTCTTACAACAAAAAAAGCTATGAAAATAATACTTTAAATACTTCATATTTCTGGCGTCAAAAGAAAATGTACAAAAAAACAATAAGTGATGGAAATACATTTTTAGTACTTTGTGTGCGCAACATTGAATTGAGAAGATTTTCTCTTACTTCCGGTAAACATTTTTGTCATTCTTCTGCAATAACTGCAATATTGAGCATGTTCTCCCTGCTCATTGTCCTTTTTCTATTTTGTATGTCCAGGTGTACAAACAGCTTGAACCCTGTTGGTTGTGGGGGTGATCCAATTGAAAAAAAAAGTCAAACAAAAAATATGGAAAATGGAAAATCTTTCCAAATGTGGTGGACCAAACCGACTAAACGGTGTTGAATCAAGGTCAGTTTTGTGGAATGCAAAAAAAACTCATTCCAAATGGAAAATCTTCCCAAATCCCAAATCAGTTTTGTGGAATGTTAGAAAAACTTATTCCAAAGGGCTGTAAAATTAGCATAACATGTTTCGAAAACATCAGTTGTGGCAGTAAGTAATAGCACAATTCGTCGAGCAGGGCGTGCCAGCGGGCTGATTCCGAGTTATCTACATATATGTATATACAAAAGAAAGTCGTGTTAGTTACCCCATGTTACACTATTTATAACTCAAGAACGGCTGAAAAAAAAACATAAGTACAAAAATAACAAAACACTGAGCTAACCCGGGGAAACTCTAATTTTCGTAAGCACGCGTACTTAGTATATGGGGTATACTGATTGTTGCTCCTGAACAAGGCAGTTTGTTTTTAGGACGAACACGTCAGATATTTTTAATATCAGGTGCATTCCACTGTTACGTACAGACAAGTTCAACTAATTTTACGGTTTATATTACATATAGCACTTAATTGTTTTACCAGATATATATATATTTTTCTCTAGTTTAATAGATTATATACTAGTCTTTAATAGTGCGAAGAAACTTTTAAAAAAAGTCATGAAATACTGAAGAAAAATGCAAACAACCCACGTCACGTACGGGACACATCAAGTCAACCAACATTCGAAATCGTTATAGTTTTATTCAGATTTCAGCGAATATATTACAGGTGCACAAAAAGTGTCTTCGAAGGAAATTATAACTAAGAATCAAGCTTGCTACTAGCGAAAAAAATATTAATTAAAACACATATTTATAATTCAAAAACATTTTTTTATATTTGTCACGTACAGACAAGTCGCGTCACGTACGGGACATAATTCAACTTAAATCTATAATATATGTAAACATCAATTTGTAAATACAGTTTTGTCTTGGGAAAGGCAATGTTTTCTGCACTCCACAACTTTCTCCACAGTTTTACTAAAATGGAAGTTGGAAATTCCAGTTATCGCCTTGGCATTGTCCCACGTCGATGCACTTTTAATCATTTCATAAATTTCAGAGGATGGCACATAAATCACACGGGTTTTTGTGACTAATTGAGAAGCTAAATCAGAAAAGTCCTTGGCTGATTGGACAACAACATGTTCATTTTGGTTCATCATTTTCTCTCTTACAAGTCTTTTGATATTTCCGCCAAGTCCGTCTATCACACCTTTTTCATGCGATGTAGCAAAATATTTCCAATAAAAGGGCCTTTTGTACTTTTCACTCAACATTGATGTTAGTTTAACCATATAACGGTTCTTAAACTCCGATGAAGGGCCGTCACTCCAAATAATTTCCGCTAAAGGTAAGTCTTCATTTTCTTTATGCATCAAGTCAAACAACTTAGTGATGAAAACAAAAACTGTATCCTTGTCTTTCGAATTTGCATCTGAGCATATAAGATATGTTTGGCAATTGCCTTTGTAAAAACTTGTAGCAGTAAATAAAAGAACACTCGTTCGTGACCAGAGTGCGCTTTGAACTTCATTCTGGTATTCACAGCCAAAAGACATCGCAAAATCAACTTGAAGGATTCGCACATTTTCATTGCGTTCGTCTTTTTGAAATTCACCGGCTTGAACTCGTTTTAAATTAACATGCTTCATCATAATATGGATAGAATCAATCAATTTTTCTTTAAGTTCACCTGAACTTGTTTCGTGGTTTATTAAACGTAGTTTATTTTCTGAGTT
This sequence comes from Bactrocera tryoni, assembly GCF_016617805.1. Taxonomy (NCBI): domain Eukaryota; kingdom Metazoa; phylum Arthropoda; class Insecta; order Diptera; family Tephritidae; genus Bactrocera; species Bactrocera tryoni. The sequence goes on along the minus strand of NW_024395824.1, from coordinate 12,614,437 downwards.
TTTTCCCATTCTTTCCATACACAGATTGTACTTAAATCCATAGAAATTAATATTTTTATGCCATCAGAACAAGTATCACATTCATTTTTCCAGCACCTCGAATCCAAAGAAGGATCACATAAACTCATAGTCCACCAGTCGTTACAATAATTTTGTTTCAAACCTTTCAATTTGAACTTAAAATATTCATGACTTAAACATTTGCACTGGTCTGAAGGTGTGTCTTTCATTAGCAAAACGTTTTTCGGTCTTAGACTACAAAATATTAAAAATCCAATTTCGATATTAGGAAAAAATTCTTTAAGAATGAAAAAGGCTTCTCGTAGGTACAAAGTCAAATAATGCTTTTGACACTTCTTCTTAATGCCGTTTTCCCAAACAACGATGAAATCATTTGCGCCTGGGCAGGTATACACAATATCCGGACGATAGTGTAATGCTTTCACATCGTCATAACGTGTATAGTCACCTGATGTGCTAATGTTTGGGCTTTCTGCTAGAGCAATGTCCATTTTACGCGCTAGTTCTGTAAAAACCACTTTTTTCTTTCTTAGTGATTGAGGCAGTGCTTTTAGAGCCTTTTGAACAGCTTTAGATAAAGTCTGTTTCGACTTGTACGGAGATTCAGTACTTACAGGAGAATCAGTAGGATTTTTAAGTTCAACCCGCTTTTTTGCCCTTTGCAATCTCTTCTTATCCGTTTCCTTAAGTAAAATTGCTTTTAACTCACCTTGAGAAAGATTTTCTGCTTTTCGTTTACGAAGCTCACGCAATCTTTTAGTCTCATTAGCGGTAAAGTTTGGATCTTTCGCTTTTTGCTTTTCTCGAAATTTTCGCATGCGGCTAGCACTGGTTGATGGTTGCTGGTCGCTCATTTTTGCGTAATTGAGATTTGCAGTACAAAAAAGGGCTTTGTTTATTACAAACGCCAGTAAAAGTTGAAGATGTCAGATAACTTATTCTTTGGCATCACGTACAGACACTTTATTATCACCAAGAATATATTGTAAGCAAAGCGATTTCAAACAAAATTGTTTAACCAGTTTTTAGACCGCTAAAAGTTAGCTGTTAACAGAAAAATTAAATTTGTATAGTCGACTTGTTTTACAATTATTAATAGAAAAAGGAATTAAGCGTCACGTATGGGACTAGGGTTGCCAACTTTTTTTTGAGAATAATAAAGTATAACGCACTGATAAGAAAAAAATAAAGTATTTCCAAAAAAAAAGTATATTTCCAATTCATCATTTTTTATGCATATTTCTGTGTTCTTATAACACATTTTTAAAAATACAAATAAATAAAATACAAAAATAATGAAAATATAAATGTACATAAATTTAAAAAGTAATTAAAGCGTATTTACATACAATTTACATTTATCTCTTAAAAGTATACTTTTGGGTGCTTCGAGCACAGAAGAACACATTTTGGAAAAAGTAACATTTACTTTACAAAGGACGGAAAAATTGACTTTTGTAAGAGATAATACCATGCCCGTGGGACCACCCACTTCTTAACTTTTAAATTAACAGCTGCATTAGATTACCCGTCATTCTAAGTACTAAGTACTAATATGGGATAGATTTTTCTTGAAACTTTTTCAGGTATATTGCAGTAATATTGAAAAAAAAACATATATTGTTTAAATTAAACTAAAATACTTACAACCCACTTCAAAGTTTATTTACCCAGTTAATAAAGGGTAATAATAATCTATATAATTTATATCTGCTTACCTTATACCAGAGAACGTACATTTATAGAGAAGGTTCATGGTGTGCCGATTGTCAAAATGTTCCACTTTTTGGAGGGGCTGAGTTTTCTATTAGTGGATTTCACCAATATTTAACAAAAATAGCAGAATTGAGCATTTTCATTGTTAAATGAGAAAAGTGATGCTAATTTCAATGTTTACAAATGTACGCTTCCAGATTCGCGTATTTACAATGCGCAAACGACTATGGATATCATTTAGATATTATTAAAGATATACAAAGTGTATTTGATATCAAAGCACATAAGTATATAATATGTATGTATGTATGTATGTATGTATGTATGTACATATGTGCAATCTGACTCTTTTATTATACTCTCGCAACAAAGTTGCTAAGGAGAGTATTATAGTTTTGTTCACATAACGATTGTTTGTAAGTCCTAAAACTAAAAGAGTCAGATATAGGGTTATATATACCAAAGTGATCAGGGTGACGAGTAGAATTGAAATCCGGATGTCTGTCTGTCCGTCCGTCCGTCCGTGCAAGCTGTAACTTGAGTAAAAATTGAGATATCATGATGAAACTTGGTACATGTATTTCTTGTCTCCATAAGAAGGTTAAGTTCGAAGATGGGCGAAATCGGCCCACTGCCACGCCCACAAAATGGCGGAAACCGAAAACCTATAAAGTGTCATAACTAAGCCATAAATAAAGATATTAAAGTGAAACTTGGCACAAAGGATCGCATTAGAGAGGGGCATATTTGGAAGTACTTTTTTGGAAAAGTGGGCGTGGCCCCGCCCCCTACTAAGTTTTTTGTACATATCTCACTCTACAGAGTCGTTTCCTTCAGTTATTTCCATATACAGTTCAAAAATGGAAGAAATCGGATAATAACCACGCCCACCTCCCATACAAAGGTTATGTTGAAAATCACTAAAAGTGCGTTAACCGACTAACAAAAAACGTCAGGAACACTAAATTTTACGGAAGAAATGGCAGAAGGATGCTGCACCCAGGCTTTTTTTAAAAATTGAAAATGGGCGTGGCCTCGCCCACCTATGGACCAAAAACCATATCTCAGGAACTACCAGACCGATTTCAATAAAATTCGGTATATAATATTTTCTTAACACCCTGATGACATGTACGAAATATGGGTGAAATCGGTTTACAACCACGCCTTCTTCCAATATAATTAGGAACCAATGACAGCGGAATAAAACTTTACACAAATACGGTATTTGAAAAATATGTAAATGACGGATAATGAAATCTCGATTATCACTTTATCATGCGAGAGTATAAAATGTTCGGTGACACCCGAACTTAGCGCTTCCTTACTTGTTTAATTATGAATTCCACTAAATCTGTTGAAATGTATAATAAAGTCATATTTGTATTATTACCTAAATATTTAATTAATATAGATATGATAAGTTATATGTACATTTATGTGTGAATTTATGTTCTTTGGGCATTAGAAGTTTTGATAACATCTTATAACCAAGCCGTCGCACAGATTCACACATGCATATAATTGCGTGTACATGTATGTAAAAAGACGCATACCATACGCATACTGTTCACATATTTACATATGTATGTATGTAATTTTGTGTGCATGTAAACAAATTGGTAAGAATCATACGGATAATGTTTGTAAATTTATCTACACCAGTGGTCGTCATTTCTTAGCACAATTGTGCAAACTAACTTCACACGTACCCTTACGCTCTATCGTACAGTCATGGATAACAGGAATAATGGGATGCCCAATTCCTCTCTCACTGGAAAAGAGAGAACAATTGCTAAACGTCAAAACCACCTAAACTTTGACAGTTGACTGGATTGGGGAGGTTTTGACGTTTAGCAATTGGAAACGAGCGATGGCCAGATTGAAATCTTACCAAAAAAATATGTAAGCGGAGGAATTTGTTGCCGCTGTTCAAGATCGCTAATAAAAATTTAAAACAATGAAAATCAAAGAAAATGCGAAATTTAAATATATTTCATGAAACGTTTTGTAATTTTATGCATAATAGAATTAATTTTCAATTACAAATGATTAACAACATTTGATAATTGAGAACTAACAGGCCTAATTCACCTTATTAAGTATTGAAAGATCAAAAGTCAGTTGTTTTAATATGCCATAAAATCATAAAAAAGGACTTAAGTAGTTTCGTCATATACTAAAAGTCCAATATATAATAATTTGCAATCGTAATAAGTGTTGGGTGTTTTAATTTAAAATGCCCAAAAATTCTTATTTTGTTCGATCTGGCCATAATTGAAAATGTTATAAAAAACGCTTATTTTGAGGTGCTCTCACGCTGGAATAAGTTGGGCATCCCATTATCCCTGCGCAACACTATAGGGCAAAACCAAATATGCCCTGCGAGAAATATTTTATGATTCTAAATGCCTTTGGTGGCATGCAATGCCTTTTATGTTCCAAGTCTTTTAAAGATAATAGGGAATATATCCTTAAAAGACATTTTGTTAATTTTCATTATACTATAAATTATTTAGATTAGATGCTTAATTTTAATTCCAATTTCTCACTGAGCTACTTTTTTTTCGTGTATATTTACATCAGTGGTCGGCATGAGATGATCTGTCAATGTATTGGTGAGCACGAAAAAAAAGTAGCCCAGTGAGAAATTGGAATTAAAATTATGCAAATTTTATAAATAATGAAGAGTATAATGAAAATTAACAAAATGTCTTTTAAGGATATATTCCCTATTATCTTTAGAAGACTTGGAACATAAAAGCCATTGCATGGCACCAAAGGCATTTAGAATCATAAAATATTTCTCGCAGGGCATATTTGGTTTTGCGCTATAGACTTACGTCGCAAAACCAATTATGCCCTGTGAGAAATATTTTATGATTCTAAATGCCTTTGGTGCCATGCAATGCCTTTTATGTTCCAAGTCTTTTAAAGATAATAGGGAATATATCCTTAAAAGACATTTTGCTAATTTTGATTATACTATTAATTAATTAATAATTTTAATTTCAATTTCTCACTAGGCTACTTTTTTTTCGTGCTCACCAACACAGTGACAGATCCTCTCATGCCGACCACTGGTCACAGCATTATATTGTTGGTAGAAAATCTGAGCTGTACAGTAAAAAATAAACGAACGACCGGCGATTGTCACCGCTTCCCTTGCCGCTGTACAGCTTCGCACACAAACCAGCGTAAATATGTATGTTTGTGTGTGAGCTTGCATACATATCGACGCAAATTTTTGCCAACCTCATAAAAATATTTCAGAATTACAGATATTTTTTACATTCCTTGACAAATACAGTCAATCCCGGTTATGTGCCACACTCAAAGACACAGATTTTTGTGGTTTGTTAAAAATAAAGATATAATATGGTACATAAGTGACTGCGGATACTTAACCGAGTCGTACTTAAAACAATAGTTTGAATGCATTTCAAAAACAAAGCTTGAGATGCAGCAAGATACAGGAATTTAAGAGGCATTGGCACTTAAGCGGAGTACTACTTAACCAGGATTGACTGTACACATAAATCAGAGGAATATTTAATATTTTCTTTGAAACATTTCTTGATACGTTGTCAATTTTATTCTAATGAATTTTAATATACTTTTATATGCGGGGTTGTCACTTTTTACTTCTCATACATTTCAGAAATACAGTCGATTTTCCATAACTCGAACTTCTTTAACTCGAATTTTCTCTAACTCGAACTAAATGGGTTGGCAGTAGCATTAAGAGAGTAATTAACATATAAATTTCCTTCCGTAACTCGAACTTCCATAACTCGAAGTTCTCCATAACTCGAACGAAAATACATAATTATGACTTCTATAACTCGAAGTAATGTGCTTTTCTCGCATTCTACAACTCGCAGTATCCTGGCCTATAACTCCAAGGCCTGGATGACAGGCCAAATTTTTGAAGAATGGGTTCTAAATTTGGATAAGTGCTTTCAAAGTACTGGCCGAAAAATTTTATTGTTTATTGAAAATTGCCCAGCACATTCTAAAGACGTACAAAGCAAACTGAAAGCCATTGAACTGTCATTTTTTCCACCGAATATGACCTCTAAATTACAGCCGCTGGATCAGGGAGTAATTCAAAACTTGAAAGTTTTTTATCGTACCAGAATAGTAAAAGAAGCACTAAAGCGTATAGAGGCAAACGAAAAACAAGATATTACACTTACGGATTGCATCAATCATGTAACAAAAGCTTGGGATATTGACGTCAAAAATCAAACCATAGCGAATTGCTTCAAAAAAGCTGGATTTGGTCAATACTCTGAATGGGAAGAGGAAGAATACATACCTCTGAGTTTTTAAGTACTACTGATGAATATCGCAATGTAATTGAAGCTGATTACGAAGCATGGTTAAAAGCAAACAAAATAACTTGCAGTGCTACTCTTCAGGATTATATTGCAGTAGATAATGACCTTTGCACAATAGAGAATTACTGCCCTGAATTAGATGATCCAATATTAAGCGGAACGGAGAGTGACGGCGAGGGATCGGTAGAAGAAACTATTCACCAGCCTCCAAATGCTTTCCGAACATTGAGTTTATATTTGCAAACAAATGACACTACAACTGATGAGCACTATACGGCTTAAACAAATTAGAGTCATTTTTTACTGAAAATACAAAAAAAAAGAAAATTTTCAGTCACTAATTTCTGAATACTTCACTTCACTGTAACTTATTACAGTTTGCTGTAATGTGTGTTTTAAACAACAAATACATATTCATCATTTAATATACTCTAAAGTAGCAATTGAGTTTCTTTAAAAAAAAAAATTTTTTCTATAACTCGAAGTCTCCCTAAGTCGAAGTTTTATTTGGGGTAATAGTGATTCGAGTTATGGAAGTTCGACTGTATATTCCATTTATGATTTTTGAAATTGTCGCGAAAAAACGCTTGAAGGCAAGGCATGCTCGGGGAGATGTAATGGCGTCTGCTTTTATGAATCGGATATGCTTTTTGAAAGTACGTTTGCGTTCATGATTGAAAATTTTGTTGTTGTGTAATTTACTACAAATTTTGACGTCGGCAATTTGGCTGCCATATTGGTTTCTGATGCCTTTTCAAACGATTTTTGTTTTTGTAGAACAATATTTGTACTTTTTGCGGGTGACATATCCACATGTGAACGCATGTAAGTATGTTGTGTATGCATTGTTTGTTTGGGAATGTCATACGCACATATTTACATATGTACTTATATTGTAAGTATGTATGATGATTTTTGAGACTATTGTTCTTTTTCCAGAAGAATGTTTGTATATTTTGATTTACATGCGTACGCATATATTATTTGTGTGAGAATGTCATAGGCACAAGAATACATACTCGTATGTGTGTACGTAAATATAGAGAAGCGCGCGCGTTTTATATTACTGATAAATGATAATATCTTGATTTGAAATTGATTTGTACTTGCATACATATCTGCAGGATAGATGCGTATGAAAGTTTTAAATTATTAAATTATTATTTTATTATTGTAATATATTATGTTTTTTGGATATTACGATAATATTTCATATATGGGTTTTTCCAAAGAAAGGTCTACCGGGAGCAAAAATTAAAATAGTGATAAACAAATAATTTTTTCTGATATTATATAAAAAAATATATATATCTATTTTTATAATATAATATGATTTGCAGCTTATCTCAAGGGTTGTTGTTATGACCTAAAAGTTGAAATAGCGTAGTAGCATTTGTGTACCTTTAATGCCTTTTTATTTTTGTATTTTTTGATAATACGTAAATTCTTATTATGTTTGCACTATTCTTATTAAATCTTGCTAGGAACAACAATGAATACAAAAAAATCATCGAGACCAAACGAAGCTCGATAACGGTAAATTTTTATTTTGCTTTCATTGATATTGTTTTGTCGCGTTCTTGTCCGTAAATCATTATTTTTTATCAGTAGTTTGCGATCGATCGTAACACGTGGCTGCAAATTTATATTTAAATCAATTTTAGTGACCTAAATTTAAAAAAAAAGTATCAGTATCTTATATTCATACAAAATATTTTAATTGGTTTTTGAAGTGTGTCGCGTTCGCTACCGTAAGTATAACTTTTTTGAAAAATATTTTTTTTTTTTGCTTTTTTTAGCATGTATATTTATTTATATAGATAGGTAAAACATGTGGCTTAGCAAGAAAAGAAATATCAAAACCCGAAAACTGCATTCGATCTCCTGTGACGATCATTTGAAATTAAAAGTAGCTCAAACCGCATATTCATTGAAAAAAAATATTTCATAAAAAAAACATTTCTCATTTATTTTTACTTATTTTCTTATATGAATTTTTATTTTTGTTTTCAATTTCATTTTTTGAATTGGAATTATTATAGTAATCGTCATTAGAATCATGGAAGGCAAATATGTCGCGTTCTAAATGTCACGTGCTAAATTAGATTTAAGCTTGTAAAAAAAACACCGATGAAAATATATCAACAAGAAATGTATCAAAAGAAGCCCTTTTTAGTCCTTTTTAGTTTAAATTAATCATTCTAAAATATATTGTTGCGTTTCGCAGAATCGTGCATTTTTCTATATGTAGTCGAAAGCAAGTTCTATTTTTTGTCGCGTTCTTGATCCCATGTTTATTGCTAATGAATTGGAAACAAATTATCGAAAGCTCCTACATTTTGTACTATGCATAGTGATAATGAAAAGCTTTCGAATAGTAACAACACATTTTTTTTGTTAATTTTTTTACTTTTGGTTTATGCACTTCAAAGGCGTACGACTGTCGCGTTCTCGACCATGGAAATACCCATATATAGCATATATGTATGTATACATTCATACAAAATTATATAATATTAACAAAGATAAGAAATATTTAAAAAGTAGCTTTTATTTGGACATTAACTACAAATATTACCATGAAAATAGCATAATTTAATAATAATGTTATCAATTTTGCATGAATTTACAAAAATTCGCAAAATGATATTCATATCAATTGATATGATAGCATGTAAGCGTATAAAAATATAAGCCAAAAGGCCAACAGGCGTCTGCAAAAGCAATGTATATTTCTGAGAATAATTTTCATTGAATTCTCTGCTCTGTTCACTCATTTCTGTTAAAGTTTCTCCTGTCGAGCCAAGAGTGGTGAAATCCACTAATAGAAAATTCATGGCTTTTGACAGTTCCGTAGTTGGACCTTCTCTATAAATGTACGTTCTCTGCTTATACCACCATCATCTTATTACATAACTCAACCATTAAGAAAGATATCCATCAAACACAATTGGGCATTGGTATCAAAAAAGCGTATACTCGGTTTGTAACTTAGCAAATTTCTATGTTGCAAAAATTCCTATTTCATAATTTTCAAAACATGCCGTATATTTCTTTTCTTATTTTTTTTACATATTAACAAGTTAATAGGCGCTAAGTACATAGTACATTGCATACTCATTCAGAACGAATGTTGCACATGAATTCAACAAAAACAGAAGGACGGAAATCAGGATTGGTTGAGTATTGACATAACTTACATTGTCATTTTACATTCTGACCCACAAAATGATATGCACCCTCTCCAGAAAGTATCGCGAATTCTTCATTTAAATCTCCCGCTTATATGGAAGACAGGTACATTTTTTTCTTTGGTTTGTACAATTGTTCTTAATTATGATGCCAAAAATTAGCACGATCTGTCAATCAGTATATTTACAGCAGCTGTTTATGTCGGTCGACCTCAGCTCTCGCATTGAATCTCTTTTGATGTCTTCAATTAGCTCAAAACGGTCTCCCCGGAGCGGTTCTTTGAGTTACAAAAATAGCCAGAAGTCACATGGAGCTAAATCATGTGAATACGGATATTTGTTGAGTGTTTGGCCAAAGTTTAACACAAATACGTTAACAAATTTTGTAAAATTCGACAAACACAACTGAGGTCGACTGACATAAACAGCTGCTGTAAACACTGGTTGACAGATCGCGCTAATTTTTGGCATCATAATTAAGGACAGTTGTACCAACCTAGGAAAAAAATTTACTTGTCTTCCATATAAGCGGGAGATGAGAGGGGAAATGAAGGATTCCCGATATTTTCTTGCCAGGGTGTCATACTATATTGTATCTAGTAAACAAATACGAGCATATGAGACCGGAATCTATTTTATAAATTTTAATCGCCAGACTATGTTCTTGTCAAGATAAGATTCTTGTCATTTTCTATTCTGACTTAATTTCTTTAAGTTGTTCCATAAATTGACCTCTAATTTCTCTATGAAGCTAACTAAGCCCTGTAGACAAGGGCACATAGGTACTCCAAGCTCTATCATTTTGTATGCACTACTTATGCCACTTTGTTTCAAATATCTTCACTATGTTGAAAGGGAAATAATGAATAATAATGAATGTAAAATTTATTGGCCCATTTTAAAAGTGTAATGGAAGGAATATAGGAATGCTAGGTTCAAACTGGTTCTGTATTTGCTGAGAAATGCGATTTTACCAAATATTATCACGTGCTTATATTCTCACTGTTGAATTTAAAGTTTCTGAGGTTTAATCTCAAATTTATACACCGTAGCTCACAAATTATTTTATGCAGTGCATATTTCAGACTTAAAAGCATTATAATAAAGCGGTTGTAAGAAATATAAAAATACGACTTGTATTTGTAAAAAGATAAAAAAATGTTTAGTTTAACAAAAATGCTTCATTTATATTTAAGTTAAGTTTTACATAAAACAAAAGGTATTGTAAATATAATATTATTTATTCCGCTCACAGCTTATTTTATGCAGAAACTTCTTTGCGTTAGGGTACTGCAACGTTTCTCATTTTAAATTATTTTTTTCTTCTATGGCTTCTTTTGTTTTTGAAATGTTATCATGCTACGGGTTAGTCTAATTTTGATGCTTGAAATGTCTACTGCTGTACTGACCACTTAAAATACTATAGTGCCGAAAGTGCTCTTCGAGTACTGTGCAAACTTGGCAATGGCCGATGGTCGCGGAAAAAGCCTTTTATCGGCCCCAAAATAAAATAAAATAAACAGCGCAGACCCTGATTCTTCAAAAAACATATTGCCAAGAGAGGGAAATTCGGTTATACTTTCAGACAAAGCGAAATTTCATATTTTCAGTTCGGATAGTTTGTGGTCTATGTTTGGTGAAAACCAAATGCTTACGTCAATAAATAAAACTTGAGAGCAACGGTGAAACAAGGAGGTGGTAGCGTCATGGTTTGGCCCTTCATGTCAGCTGATATTATAAGCAGATTGGCTTCCATAGAGACAACAATGGTAATATTTTCATACCTACTAATTTTGAAGAATAATCTGTTGCAGAGTGCAAATAACCAGACATAAAGTCAAAATTTACATATTATCAGGATAATGACCCGAAACACAAAGCAGACCCTGCCTACTCCTGATGGCACCTCCACCACAGTAGCCAAACGTGAATATCATTGAGAATTTATGTTCCATAATGGAAGATAATATGCGAAAACATAAAATTTTCAACAAAAACGACAACAACGAGTCTCTGAAGGCGGAATGGGAGAAAATTTCGCGTGATATAAACAACTAGTAGCATAATTTTCACAACGCCTTAAAGCTATTATAGATAACTAGATGACCCCGCAGCCTTTGTCCTGCGTGAAATTATGTGTTTTGAAATGAAAAGAAAGTTGAATTTATATTGTGTTGAAAATCAATTATTTGGGATTTTTCTATATTTGTTTCAATGTAACGCAGCTTGATAAATAACATTTTTTAGTCTCTGTTCCGGTGCGTAAATGTACAGAGATGATGTTTTCCAACTCTTGAGTACGTCACGTATAACTGGCCGTGTGAAAAACATAGCATTTTCAAATTTATGCCACGCACTATACGACTATCCTTGTGTCCTGTTGATTGTGATCTCAAATGCAATTTTCACTGGAAACGGAAAACGTTTGAACTAAAATGGCAAATCGTTGGAATTCGTAGAATCACGCATTCTGCCCCCTTGTATTCGATAGCTGCGTCACAATCAGTCGGGTTCCATTACATAGTTTCGGCGCATGACGATTGCGAAACATAATAATGACATATCCAACTTTGAGGCGCAAATGATGCGGCGGCAAACCAAGCCTCTCCAAAGAATTTAGATATTCCACTGGATGATTCACGGCGTCGTCTTCATTGTCAAGACGATCGATCGACTTGTGTGATCGCAAGTCTTCCGGAATTTGACTTTGAATCTTCCAGTTTAAGTCAACAACATCGGTATTTTTGGCAGCAAAAATTGCGCGTGCACTCAAGGAGTCGTAGTTACGATAATTTGGTCAATGTTCGTATAAACATTCGTGATGAGTTCATCTTTCGTGAATTGATAAACGGCAGATGGAATTGATATCAAACCACCAGAAGTATCAACCGGAATTGACCCATTTCCAATTCTTAGCGAATACGATGTAAAATATTTACGGCAATGTCATTTTTGTGCGTATCCCATAATTGACGCGGATTTGAAGAGTGATATGAAATGATCATCGCGGAAAGTGTGCGAACTTCATTTGCGTTCAAAGTAGCTATCGCATCGTCCATCGTTTGATTACAGTGATTATCACGTTCCAGCAATTGTAATTGCTGGCTTGCTTCTCAAAAAGTTGCACACTCCGTACCATTCACAGTAATTGAAGTTAAACCAGAGAGCTTAAAACATAGAGAAAGTGCAAATTTAATTCTGTATGATGTTCGATTGGACGGCTAACAGAGCTTATAAGATTGTAGAACGGAATTCACCATTCTGGCTGCTATTTAGCATAATTGATCACGTTCTCTGGCAGAAATATGTATATGTCAAACGACTGAATTCATGCGAGAATGAATAAAGAGAAATGCTTTGAAGAAAAATATACAAAGCATTCTCTGAGTCACATATGCGTGATTATTTTGTATTATATGAAACATTGTTTTCTGGAAAATGGTAAAAATTTTAATTATTTTTACAAAATCGGGAAAAATTAGGAAGCGTTATTTTAATTTTATTTTTCTTTAATTTAATTCTTTAATTTTTAAATAAATTAATATTTCAAATAAATTATATTTATTTCGACAAATAAAAAGTGAAGAAGAAAATTGATGACCTTCATAAAATATGCATATTCGCATTATTTCGTTATTATTTCCATATTTGTACCAATAGAATTTCTATGACACATGCATATGTATGTACATATATTATTTCTTTGGCACATTTGTCTGTATGTTTATGAAAGCAAATGCGAGCCATATACATACATATGTACATACATTCATAATAACAAGTGTCGCACGCTTCTTTGGCATCTCCGTTGTCACGGTCAACCAATGGCCGAAACTTGCGTTTTGTCAAAGAGTTAAGTGCTGAACACATTGAGCACGACAGACTGCAAGCGACATCTGTCAAATATTAAAATACACACGTTCTTAGGGATACAGTTATGTAGTTGTGCAGCTGTCTCAATACCTGTGTCCGTAAGAACGTGTGTATTCTAATATCTGTCGCGCTCATTGGTTCAGCACTTGTGTGATGATAGAAAATCCAAGCTGTGCCGAGAAAAATAAACGAATGGCCGCCAATTGTCACCGCTTCCCTTGCCGCTGTACAGCTCCGCCTACAAACCAGCGTAAATATGTATGAAGATGTATGAGCGTGCATACATATCGACGGAGATTTTTGCGAGTCACGGAAAAATATTTTAGACAAATATTATAAATCGACAACGGCTATGTTGCCAATTTTTTTCACTTCTTTCTGTGAAGAAGCATCAGAAAGTTGTTCAATTTAAGATTTTTAGCTTTTGCCATCGTCGCGAAAAGACGGTTGTAGGCAAAGGCATGCTCGGGGAGATGTAACGGCGTCTGTTTTTATGAATGAAGCGAGGTTGCTTGTGGAATTTGCGCCTGCGTTTATGAATGAAAATGTTTTTGTTGTAAGATTTACTACATTTGTTCTTCGCCAATTTGGCTGCCATATTGAGTTGTGGTGCTTTTGCTATTTAGACAATTGGTGTTTTTGTAGAACAATGCTTAAATTTTTTGTTGGTGACATATTCACATGTGTACGCACATGTATGTTTGTATGCTTATGCATTATTTGTTCGGAAGTGTATACAAATATATGTACATATAAGTATAAATGAATGTATATGAACTCCGTTCCACAATCCTGTAAAATGTTCGCTGTCGAACCTGCACTTTCTCTATGTTTTAAGTTCTCTGGTTAAACTGCGTACATTAATCAATAGCAACCGAAGGTAGAAGCAATCGTCGTCACCATTTGTGGCGTGGATTGTGTAAATTCGTCCTAATACATTGGTTGAGAACATACCTAGATGGCCATATACTTGGCTTTGCTTTCTGCGTAACTATTTCTTCGACGATGCATTCCATGTATAATTTCCGAATAGAACAAAGTTCTCGCAAACGGATCACTGACGAAACTTGAGAAAAAACTCGACAATGTTAATTTTTTTGTTGGCGGTGTTTCCACTGGTTGTACTGTATTCTCTGGGTTGAAATACACTCTTTCGCCATTCTCCAAATTAACTGCGAGACTCACAACAGTGGGAAAACGTTCATGAATTGCAAAAGTAAAAGCGCTTTATTGCAGTTCACGTATCGACCATATCGTTCAAGACCAATAACCGCCATGTTGCTTCCTTTGGTGACGTACTTACAAACGTATTTTATCGATTTCCCCAAACTGTAACTCTCAACATTGATATGAGTTTTGAATGTGAATTAGACTATAGTGACGAATATGGTACGATCCATGTAATGTCAACTTCGATATTCACTCCTCTAAATTGAATGCTGAATGTTCTGCCATTGTCGTCTGGTGAGCGACGCCGATAGAGTGGAAAGACGAAGAAAAGCATGTCGACAGTGTTTCGTGCATTTATTGTCAGGCATACAAACCGAAATGGAATTATGGTGTTCGCAAGGTCCATGAACCATATTGGTTTTCACCACTTCGTATAATACTGGATAACCACCATCCACCATCTACAGAAGATTGTGTAGGTGCGGCAAACCTCTTTTTTGCCACTGAACAGAGTACATCTAGCATCTTACAGCACCACATTTAACAAACTTTATTTATATAATTGATAATATAATAATTAAATTTTATTTATAATTTCAAATTAAAATTTGTAAAGCACAATCGAAGGAAAAATGGCGTTAGCTGAACTGTAGCACTCGAACTGTTGAAACGTAGCCTTCCCAAAAATGAATGACACGAAAGAAATGAGCGTTACCCGACATTCCGTAATTCAGCTTGGGTAATCCACAGGAGATGTCCGAAAAGGGGTATTTTCCAACACCGAATTGGTGTTGCCAGTTTTGGTGTCTCCCCACAGTTGAATACATTTCATATTTATTTTTTAACTCTTCCCCCTCGAATTTATGCTTGTCCTCCAGCGATTTCCAGGAATACGGAATGTTACCAAATTAGTGCAGGTTACTTCGTATCTCGATTGTTGATTCATTGCAGTTCGGTGATGCGGCTATGACTGCGACTGTTGCAAGTTTTATCGGCAATATTATACACTTCAGCCGTTGATTGTATTTGTGCAATCCGAAGACGAGAGTCAGAGCAATGCCAAAAAGGGTTACCACAGTAATACTCTAGAGCCTCTAGGAATAATATCTTCAATCGTTCAGTTTCGCTAGGTGTAAACTGTACGAGAAGAATTCTTGGTTTCATTATGGTGGATTCCAAGTTGCTGAACTGTTTGTTGTTGATTACCACCGAATCATCAGATGTTTTTATTGCATAGATGCCCTCTAAATGCAGATCTGTGCCATTCCAAGTTGTGTTGCCATTGTAGTTGTTTAATAGAATGGTACCTTCGCCGAGTTCTTCTGCCAGTATAATATGAATTACTTATATTAACAATTTTGTTTTAACTATTTGTTAATGTACGGTTTTACAATTTCTTAGAACGCTAAATTTATAATTTTTGTTAACGGATATTTCTTTTGTATTTAAATGTAAATTTAATTATTTTTAATTAATGATTTTACATGTGTATTTCGATATTCTGTTTCTTCTAGATTTGGTATTTTAACAATGTATAAAATTATAGTTTTATATGTAGAATTGAAATGTCAGAAAACTCCATGATTTCTTCTATCGTTTTTCCATGGTTTTTTTATTATTATTTTTTTATGTGTTCTCTATTTCAATTAACTCTTCCTCATTTACTAAAAGTGTATCTATGATATTTAACCGTGCCCATTGCGTTGCGTATCTAATGTTAACTATTTCGTATTTTAATGATCTAATATGATTATGCAAACTTCCTGAACTGCTCGTCCTCGTTTGATATAGACGTGAGTTTATTTATTCGTTCTGATGAGTGGTATATAGTGGACTACGTTACAAACTATTTTCGGTGTAATCATATAGTTGATCCAGCGCGTTTTGAATATGGTTACGGTATATTACGTGTATTAATTTTGCCGTTGAGGTCTGTAAATGTTAAGTTTTGATAATGCTTTTATGGATTATTTTTCCTGATTGTGTTAAAATAGTGGTGTTTTTATTTTCCTTGACTACTTCCTTTCTAAATCTTGGGGAAAGCTTCGATCCTAGCCTGGTATTTACTTTTACATATACCACCTGTCCTGGTTGATTATTAATTATCTTCTTACGATTTCTGTTATGGTTTAATAAGTCTGCGTCTTTTTTTGTCCTTGGCCTGACGATGTTATCTCGTCGAGCCTTTTCATATTGATCTGGATCTGTTGTTACCTTCCTACCATAAAATACCTCTAATGGTCGTTTATTCGTGACTGAATGAAATGAGTAATTGTATTCGTATATTGCCCTCTCTAAAAGTTCTTTAAAATCTCGATGAATGGATTCCATTTTAAGACACCTCATTATTTCTGATAATGTCGAGTGAAATCGTTCTATTTGTCCGTTAACGCTGCTTTTGTATGGTGGAGCAATATAAGTTTCTATTCCTAGTTATTCTAACATGAATTTAATGGACTGTGAATTTAAAGATTTTTCGTTGTCCAACACAATATGCTTAGGGACTCCGAAATAAAATACAATATCTCGCAAAGGGGTTCTAATATCTTCTGTAGCCTTTGATTCAATGATTAGAGCTTGAGCTAGTTAGGAAAATTTATCTATTGCCGTTAGTACAAGATGTCGTTCGGTTGAGTAGATGTCAATATGTAGAACGTGACCGGGGTATTCTGGAATTGGAGTTTCTTTAAGCTCAGGATTAGGGAGGTGTCTATCGTACTTGGATTCTTTACAGATTTTACATTGTCTAACTATGTTTTCAATTTTTTTCTTCATTCTAGGGAAATAAAAATTTTCTGAAAGTTGTTGCTTGTTTTCTAATGCGTTACGGTGAGCTCTTTTATGGGTTTTCAAAATTTCTTCCTCTTGTTGGGTTTCGGTAGTCAGATCTTCAACTTTTGTTTGTGAGAAGCGTGTTTTAATGCTTCTGAAATGACTTTGGTAAAATATTGAATTTTTCCCATTAAGTCCTCGGTTGTATAAATACCATTTATTACGGAAGGATTAAGGTATTTTTTTAGGACTGCTATTAGTTCGTCTGAAGTGTATTCTGGTCGGAATATCTCGTGTCTATGAAAGGTGGGGAACGGAATTGTCAATTTGTAATCAGGATTTTTTGCTTTATAAAAGAATATTTGGGTTTTGATTACATTTATCGGGGCTTCAATGCTAGATATTAAATCGTGACTGGAGCTTTCAGCGCTGTGCTGTGTAGAGGCAATTGAATGGATTTGTTCTGTTGATATTCTGGAGAGTGCGTCAGCTACGACGTTCTCTCTCCCTGGTTTATAGAATATTTCGTAATCACATTCCTCTAGATAGGCTTTCCATCTCTTAATTCTGGCATTTCCATTCCAACTGCTCAGAGAGTGTGTTAGGGGTTGATGATCTGTAAAGATCTTAACCTTGGCTTTACCGTACAGGTAATTTTTAAGGGCTTTGAGTGCCCAAATAATAGCGAGCATTTCTTTCTCGTTAGCCGCATAATTTTCTTCAGCCTTAGAGAGTGTTCTAGAAAGGAACGATATAGGCTGGTTATCTTGTGATAGAGCTCCTACTGCGAAATTAGAAGCATCAGTAGTTAAAAGGAATTCCTTATTGAATTCTGGGTAACGGAGAATTATGTCTTTTGAAACAAGACTACTTTTTAATTTTCTAAAGGATTCCAGTGCTTCTTCGTCTAGCGTAATAAATTTTTTTGATGACATTCTTTTGGACACGTGTCCAACTTCCCCTCTTAAAAGAGATGTAGGTGGCTTTGCTAATTTAGCGTAGTTTTGTATAAATCTCCTGTAATAACCGGAGAGGCCAAGGAAGGATCTTAAATCCCTCAGAGTTCTAGGGCATGGATAGTTCATTATCGCTGCGACTTTGCTAGGGTTTCTTTCTATTCCTTGATCGGAAACAACAAAACCGAGAAATTCTATTTTGTCCTTCATAAAATCGCATTTATCCAGCTGACATTTCATGTTAGCATCGTGTAGAGTTTGAAAAACTGTGGCCAAGTTTTTTAGGTGGGTATCATCATCTTTGCTAAATATTATGATATCATCTATGTAAATGAAACATATTTTCCCAATATGTTCTCTAAGTATGTCATCCAATGCTCGTTGAAAAATTGAAGGAGCATTTTTGAGACCGAATGGGAGTCGTATAAACTCGTATTTTCCGTTATTCACGGAGAAAGCGGTATTTTCTATGTCGCTGTTTTTTAACTGAATTTGGTGAAAACCACTTTTAAGATCTAATGCGGAGAATATTTTATTGTTCCCTAATTGAGTGAGTACTTCGTTTATTTCAGGAATGGGATATTTATCTGTAATGGTTATTTTGTTAGGTTTACGGTAATCGATAACCGTGCGATATTTTTTTCCACCTAAGGCATCTGCCTTTTTGGGTACGATCCACACTGTTGAATTATACGGGGATCTAGAGGGCCGGATTATTCTGTCTTCTAGAAGTTCGTTTATCTGTTTGTTCACTTCGTCTTTCAGTGTCATAGGATATTGATAAAACTTTGAGTAAACCAGAATGTCGGAAGAGGTTCGTATCGCTGCCCTTACATTAGTTGTGTAAGTCAGTTTTTGATTAGGGTCAGCAAATAGGTCTGAAAATGATTTAAGTAACTTGTTAAGTTTTGTTTTCTGAATTTCGGATAAATGGGATGTTCTCGGAGTTATAGTATTTATGGCTTCGAATCTTTTTTCTTTGATAGGAGTTGTAATTCCATTTTTAATTTTCATAATGTTTTTGCTGATATTAATTACGGCACCTAACTCTTTTAAACTATCGTTGCCTAAGATAGCACCAAAGGATTTTAGTGAGGGTAATACGAAGAATTTTATTTCTTCGTCATGAATGTTAAAAATATTTTCTATTTTATGATGTGTAACTAATGTGCTGCCTCCTACGGAAATGGCATTGAATGGTTTTTGATTTAGAATTGGATTGTTCACGAATTTCGGTTGGATATAATTCCTATTTGATCCTGTGTCTATTAAAATTTTTAAAATCTGACCGTTCCTCATCTTGCATACGACATATGGAAGGGAGGAACCCTTTATTCTAAAAAAATTTAGATAATTATTATCATGGATTTCGTTGTCGACTTCGTTTATTTGGTCTATATATTCGTTCACATTTTCTTCGAGATCATTATGGTTTTCGTAATCTGTGGCGTACGTTTTAGCGGATAGCATTTCTTCTTCTTTATTAGTGGTTTGTATGTTGAAGTTTCTCTGTCTTTTCTGTACATCCGCTATTGGATCAGATGGTCTTTTGCCAACTTCAAAGCGAGGTCGGTTCATGTGATTGACCATTTTCGTTTGTTTACTGCGGTCCACGTCCATAGGTTCTGGACGAGGCAGTGGTTTTTGAGCCGTAAGCTTAGGTGGGGTCTGGTATTGGTATTGTCTATTTGAGACTGGTTGTCGAGGTGCGCCAGTAGGTTGGAAATTGTTAAAGTTCTGTCTTGGTTGTGCGATTGGTGGTTGTAGTCCATATTGTTGATATTGGTAAAGTTTTGGTGGGACTGGAGGTTGTTGTCCATTTTGTTGGTATTGGTAGGGTCTTGGTGGGACTGATTGTTGTCTATTTGTAAATTGTATGTTGCGTGCAGCAGCTATAGGTTTGGAATTCGAATTCCTGAAGTTGCTTGTTTGTCCTTTGTTTGCTGCGTGGTTTGCACGAAATGGTTTGTTCTATTGGTTCTTTAATTCCTAATAGGCGAGGTAAGTCACCTCGCAACCCTCGTACAAAAGTGTCTAGAGCTTTGTCTCTGTACGTTTTTGTCATTAGTTGTCCTGCTTCTCTACCTAACCCCATACAACTAATTTTATTCAAAATTAGGGATAAGTGCTTGTAAACTGTCTGGTAGAATTCCTCTACTGATTGATTAGAGTCTTGGACTAACAGAGCCATTCGGTATTCTAAAGTATTTATGTCGCGTTTGTCCGCATAATGTAATGTCAGACATTTGGAAATGGCTAACCAATTAAGTGGGGTATTATAGGATTCCAATGCCATATCGGCATGTCCTATTATCTTATTCCATATGGTGTGCAAGATGCCATAGTATTTTGGTGTACCTTGATAAGCACTATATGCTTCTAGGATACGATCTACTCCCTTTTTCCATGAACTGAGTTCTGATGGGTCACCTAAAAACTCACGTATTGTTTTCACTATGTCCGGTACCCTATCTAAGTCACCTAGACTCCTGACATGTTCTGGGGCGATCACATGATCGGCTACATTGACGAATTCCTCCGGTGAACTCTGTCGCCTTAATAATTCCGGTAATTGCTGCGCTATAATTTCACTAATCGTGGCTGCAAGTACAGCTCGGTCAACGTTTTCAACCATAATTCTGTTTTGTGTTGTGGATGCGTTAAGTCTTGAAGGCCTGACTAGGTTGTTTGCATTGGCCATAAAATAATCACGCAAATGTCAATTTAATTACGGTTCAGAAAATGAGTAAATTGTTTAAAAGTAATAACAAATCTCAATTTAATTACGGTTTAGAAAATGAGTAAATGGTTTCAAAGCACTAACAAATTTTATGCAAATTTCGGAAATAGTGCCCTAATTTTTTTGTTGAAATCATGCAATTTTCGAGTTTAATTATAACCAGTTGGCTGTTTACAAAAATCGTAACGTTTGAATTTTTTTTTTATATCAATTTCCAATTGATTTCAATAATAATTAATAATTTAATTAATTTTTTAATAATAATAATAATAATAATAATAATAATAATAGTTTGTAGTAATAAATTTAATTAACATTAATGCTACAATACTAGAGTTAATGGTGCGCCTCCTCCCTTCGACGATCCGGATTTCTTCTCTTTTATAACCTTCCTGTTATTACTGAGGCTCCTGCGATGCGTACCTTCTTGGGGGTGTCCTGCGGCTTTGCCTACAAGACTTGGAGACCGTGATCGTAGTTTTAAATCGATTAAAACTCTTAAGGGTTTTTACTTTGTGTTTTATTTATTGTTGTAAAACTGTTACTTATTTATAAAACATTTATAAAACATATTGGTATACAACATTTTTGGTTTTTCCACCTGGCGCGTAAATGAACAAGCACCTTGGTGTTGCCACTCTCGAGCATGCGACAAACAATTGGCCGTGGGAGAAGCACGGTTCTTCCAAATTGACGCCGCACACTTGAAACGTTTGGCCTTGCGATTTGTTGATGGCCATCGCAAAGGCAAGACGTACTGGGAACTGCAAGCGCTTAAATACAAACGGCATGTCCGTTGGAATCATGGGAATGCGTGGTAAGAGTACAACTTCACCTGCAGCCTTGCCATTTATTATTGTTGCTTCAATCAAATTTGGCCACAATTTTGTGCCATTACACAAAGTCGGTGGCTTCAGATTTCGTAGAAGTATAATGGGTGAACCGACTTTCAGGACCAAACGATGCGGTGGCAGACCGGGGGATCCAAAGAATTCAAGAATTCAGTTGGATAATTGACTACTTCATCTTGATTTAAAACGCTATCAATCGATGTACATATATGTTGTAGCTTCTCCGGGCAGTTTTTCTTGAATGGCAAAATTGATTTCGTTGACGTGTACATTTTTCTGTGCCAATATTGCGTGTTCGCTTAAATAATCATGGCGTTGATAGTGTTGAACAATATTCGGAAATACACTTTCAATCAATTTTTCTTTCGATTGTAAAAGTGTACAAAAGTCGTTCGGCAATGTGATCAAACCAGTATCATCGATTGGTATTTTGCCTTCGCCAATGTCCAACAACTGCATCGAAAACGCCGCTGCGGATCGATCATTTTGCAATTGGACTCGCATGTTGATGGTAAGAGTCAGCCTTTGAACATGTCTCCACAAAACTGACGATTTTAAACATATGTTTATTTCGTCGGCAGGAGTTGATCGAGGAATGACTGACAAAGGTTGCCGAAAATAGCCGGATAATAAGACTAATGTTCCGCCAAAAATTTGTTGCTTTTGGCGTAAATCTTGCATTGTTCTATTGAATGCTTCTAATAACTTTTTGTTAGCCATTGGGCACTCATCCCATAGAACTATTCCAGCTCCTCGCAAAACTTTTGCCATAGTTGAATTCCTCGATATGTTGCACGTTTGTGTTTCAACGACTTGGTTGTTAAACGGTAATTTCAACGCAGAATGTGCTGTTCGGCCGCCATCAAGTAGAGTAGCAGCGATGCCTGACGAAGCAATTGCCAGCGCAATTTTCTGCTGTGACCGTATAGTAGCAAGAATCAAAGAGATCAGAAACCTTTTCCCTGTACCACCGGGCGCATCCAGAAAGTAGAATCCACCGGCGTTATTGTCAACGGCTCGTATAATCTTATCATAAGCATTTTTCTGCTGAATATTCAATTTGGTAATGTTAGCTTGTATGAAAGCACGCAATTCATTGCAATCGTATTGTTGTTCACGTTGAAGCTCATGGTCAATGACTGGGCGCAGTAATGCCAAGTTGCGCTAATGCCTTATTCGCAGTTGTAAGACACAGATCTTCAACCAATATCAAAGCAGAATTATACATTTGTAATGTATATAGCAAGTCTGCGTCCGATGCTCGATTACGCGCCAAAATTAATAAGTCCTCGGTCATGCAGTCTGTGTACTTATTCCACAGTTATTGCGGATTTGACGGAAGGCATGTAGATATTATTATGGCGAATAGTACGCGTATTTGTTTTGGATGAGATGTGAGTGATGTGTCATGAAGTGCGGTGTCCCAATGCATATCATCTTCTAACAAATGCAATCGCTGACATGCTTCACGATACGTCGCACACAACTGACCGTCAACAGTTTTCATATCATCAAATGATCTTGGTCCGCGCACGTTGACTAATAGCAACGTGACTAATAGCAGACGCAAATAAAAACATTCGGCGTTGTTCGGATGGATGCTGTAAATGCGTCTTATGGCATCGGTTTTACGGGCATTTGGATAACCGTCAACACGCTCCCCTTGCTTTCGTCGTTGAAATGTTTTCGATGATGGATTCCAAGTGAAATATTGTGGTATTTCGGAATATAGCAATGTTCTTCCAAATTCATCGTTTTCAGACAACTCGAAAAAGGTAGTTAGTGTTGTCCCCGGTGGTCGTGCTAGAGTATGCATATTTGAAGTACATAAATAAAAATGGAAAAATTAACCTAAAACTACATCTTAAAGTATGTATTTTACCCACACACGCATATGCAAAAAGACCCACCAACAGTGTATTTGCGAACCGCATGGAAGCACTTACGAAACAATAACAATACTAACTTGCTTTGTCTGTGTTGCACGGTCAGCAGAAAACACAAAATCGGTTCGAATAAATGTAGCAAATCGATGGAATTAAATCTGGAAAAAACACACAATGTTGAAACACTTTTTTTTACACACACCGCGCATTTTCAAGCTACAATCGAACAGCATGGCATCACATATGAAACAACAACAATACTCACTTGCTTTGTATTGTACGCAGAATGTTAATCACGTTGAAATCTGAGAAAAATGCACACAATGTTGAAACATTTTTTTTGATACACTCATGCATTCGGAACACTTACGTTCTGTATGTCTTGTTAGCTTGACAGTCATCCATAGAAAGAACGAATGACAGGCAAAAACGATCAACATGCGATGTCAATGTTTTTTATTAATTGTAAACATCCGCCAGTTGTTTCGTTTTTTGTTTTTTTTTTTTTGCACAACGTGCAATGATACATACATTAAATTTCTTATGTGCACCCTCCAAACAGACCCCAATCACCCCTGAAAATTTCATTGAAATCGGGCAAGCCGTCTAGGAGGAGTATGCGAACAGGAAGTTTTGCCACTTAATTTTATATATATAGATATAGATTTAATTTTAGCGAGTTGTGCCTTTTTTTTTTACACTCGCGATTTGACCGGTTGCTGCAAATTTTATTGCAAGCCGCGAACTTACTGAAACGTTTAGACGTATTGTTCCGCGCACCGGTCCCTGCTCGGGCGCCAGTTATTTTTTAACAAACTTTATTTATATAACTAATTGATAATAAAATAATTAAATTTTATTTATAATTTCAAATTCAATTTTGTAAGGCACAATTGAAGAAAAAATGGCGTTAGCTGTTCTGTAGCACTCGAACTGTACAAGCGAAGCCTTCCGAAAATGAATGTCTCGAAAAAATGAGCTTTACCCGACATTCCGTAATTCAGCTTGGGTAATCCACAGGGGATGTCCGAAAAGGGGTATTTTACAACACCGAATTGGTGTTGCCTGATTTGGTGTGTCCCCACAGTTGAATACAATGTTTTATTTTTTAATTTAAATGTACGTTGCTTCAAGATAAAGTTCATCAAACTTCGTAACTGTTGTTTGAAAAGTCGTGCTGTGACATCGTGACGATTGCTTGCTGACTGACCGCTATCCATAATTCCGCACGTATGTCATCGCGTCCTGGGAGTACTCGGTCATGGCCTTGGGCTGCCAATGTATGTTGATGCCAAAAAGAACGCCGACGGATATTAGCGCGTCCTCTTCGTGGCATCGTAAGAAATTTCAATCTGTAATTGATCACTTTGTGTGAAACACACATAACGTTTTCACTGAAAAATTTTTAATAACCTATGTTTTGAATTGCCGGAATAAAGAAAGCAAACGAGAAGTTTGAACGATTCAAATAATTGATAAACAAAACAAAAAAAAAATGGAAAAAAAATGTTGTATGAAAAAATGTTACTTTTTGGAATTGTCCAATTTTCCGCCTTTTCCTCACGGAAAGCATACGGTTATTTTTATATCTAAACCAAGATTCGCACCCGCCTCTGTGCAGCAAAAAAGGCACGACAACAAACACAGGTTCGACGTCGAGAAGCTGCAATCACAACAGACAGCCGAACGATTTTCTTCTCGGCTTGCACTCCTGTTCTCCAAGAGCACTCATCAACAACTCGGTATAAGGGAACTGTTGGATGGTATTTCAAGCTCTTACGTATATCTCCAATCGAAACCATTGGTTTTCAGAAAATGCAAAAGAACAGCTGGTACGACGAGGAGTGTCGTATCGCAGCGGAAAGAAAACAGACTGCCTACAATGCAACGGGATCGGATAGATACCGAGAGTTGAAGAGAGAAGCGAGACGCATTTACAGACAGAAAAAGAAAGCCGCCGAAATGCGTGGGTATGAATAGCTTGACAAGCTGGCCGACAGGAGTAATCTTCGAAAATTATAAGAATAAATACGGCGGCTAACAGAAGATTTCAAGACCGGAGCAAACTCTTGTAGAACTCCCAAAGGTGACCGATGTCCAGAGCATACTACGAGGTGCGTTCGAAAGTAAATACGACTTAAAAAAAAACACAGAACAAAAAGGTTTTCGGCAAAATCAATTTATTTTATTCAAAATAGTCTCCTTCTGCTTTATCACAGGTTTTTGCACGCTCCAAAAGTATGTCGAAGGACTGTCACAAGCGCCGATCGATGAGACAAGTTTTTGGTCGTCAGTCAATTTGTGCGGAACAACCCGTGCACCCACCTTTCGTAAGCCCAAATTTTTTGTCAAAATGAGATAACTCGATGTGTTGGAGATTTTCAATTGCATTTCCATGAATTTCAATAATTATTTCGGCTGATTTTTGATGAATTCACGCACAGTTTCGATGGAGTTTTCGGTGATGACAGATTTTGATTGGCCTACATGTTGATCATCATTTATGTCCTCACGACCACTTTGAAAACGTTGAAATCATTCATGCACTCTACTACGGGATAGGCAATCATCCCCATAAACTTGTTTCATCAATTGAAACGTTTCAGTAAAAGTTTTACCAATTTTAAAACAAAATTTAATGTTGGCTCTTTGTTCGAAGCTCATTTTCGCACCGATAACACAAACGTGCTGACACTTAAAACACTATAGCTTCACTTTCTATTGATGAAATGTCATGAAATTCTCACTGAACAATCGATAAAGATAGCAGATTTTAACGTACCAGTCGACATATAGATGGTACTGCCAGGAGGCGCTAGATTCAAAAAGTGCTGTTTACTTTGGAACGCACCTTGTAAAATTATGGAGGGAATAGTGAAAGTATAACGTCAGGAGAAGGCGAACCAGATTCCCCAATCGATGACGATGGAGCAGATGTTCCATTTCCCGACCACGAAGAAGTTCGAATAGCAATTACCCGTCTGAAGAAAAACGAAGCGGCGGGGGTCGATGGATTGCCGGGCGAGCTTTTCAAACACGGCGGCGAAGAACTGATAAGGAGTATGCATCAGCTTCTTTGTAAACTATGCTCGGACAAAAGCATGCCCAACGATTGGAATTTAAGTGTGCTCTTCCCAATGCACAAAAAGGGAGACCCCACAATCTGGGCCAACTACCGTGGGATAAGTCTCCTCAACATCGCGTATAAGGTTCTATCGAGCGTATTGTGTGAAAGATTAAATCCCATCGTCAACAAACTGATTGGACCTTATCAGTGTGGCTTTAGACCTGGCAAATCAACAACCGACCAGATATTCACCATGCGCCAAATCTTGGAAAAGACCCGTGAAAGAAGAATCGACACACATCACCTCTTCGTCGATTTCAAAGCAGCTTTCGACAGTACGAAAAGGAGCTGCCTTTATGCCGCTATGTCTGAATTTGGTATCCCCACAAAACTAATACGCCTGTGTTAGTTGACGTTGAGTAACACCAAATGGATCGGGAAGGACCTCTCCGAGCCGTTCGATACCAAACGAGGTTTCAGACAAGGCGACGCACGTTCATGTCATTTCTTTAATATACTTCTGGAGAAAATAATTCGTGCTGCAGAGCTTAATCGAGCAGGTACAATCTTTTATATGAATGTACAGCTGTTGGCGTATGCCGATGATATTGATATCAAACTGTCATAACTTTGAAGTCGTAGATAATTTCGTATATCTTGGAACCAGTATAAACACTACTAACAATGTCAGCCTGGAAATCCAACGCAGAATAACTCTTGCCAACAGGTGCTACTTCGGGCTGAGTAGGCTTTTGAGAAGTAAAGTCCTCTCTTGACGAACAGAAACCAAACTCTATAAGTCACTCATAATTCCCGCCTTGTGCGAAAAGTTCTGCGAAAGATTTATGGTCCTTTGCGCGTTGGCCACGGCGAATATCGCATTCGAAGGAACGATGAGCTGTATGAGATGTACGGATATACGACGACATTGCCATAGTTCAATGAATTAAAAAATGGCGGAAACATGCCAGGTCTAAAAGTATTCGAGGCAGTACCCGCCGGGGGAAGCAGAGAAAGAGGAAGACCTCCACTTCATTGGAAGGACCAAGTGGAGAAGGACATGCCTTCGCTTGGTATATCCAATTGGCACCAGTAAAGAAGAAGATGTGCCGATTTTGGAGCTATTTTATTCTAAAAATCCTACATATGCGAAACACATAATATTTTTGTTTTAAAATGAGGTGTACTTAGGTTCTTATTGAAAAATTTAAGGGCGAAAAATATACGAATCCTAAGATATAATGTTAAATTAGCATTACTGTCGCTATTACTACAACATTTATAAGGACTGACATGCTTCATCTTATCGACTAATAACTGCCCTGCGCCTATCCTGTGACAAATGCAATCAAATTCCTTAACCCTTCTGTTACCTAAAGGTCATCTCGTGACCTTTTTATGCTATTTTTGCTTATATTTCAAAAAATACACAAAATTTTGGGATTTCCTTCGATATAACTCCTGCATAGAGTTATATCGTTTTGAAAGTGCAAAATATTTTTTATAATATAAAGTGGCAAAAGGAAGTTTCGCGCCATTTTCGCCAATTACTTTTTGTGTAAAACGACAGACATTGTAGGTATTTTATAAAATGAAACGTAACCGAGCATCGGTGAGTAATTTGGTTGATTTGAAAGGAGTATTATCTGATTCAGCAAATTTGTCGTCTGACAGAAACCCAAACAATAATGGAAGACATTGTGGATATTGATAAGTATAGTGATTTTGAGTGCGATGAGAATGTATTGGAAGAATTGCCAGATGGCGAATCTTCTGAAAAGTATGGTACATTGCTAGTGAAGAAGAAGACAGTATTGCTGAAGCTGATATAAGTAACATTCCCGTGTACTTTTCACCGACAGCAACCAATAGCACTAGAGCCAGAACAGAAAATATAATTCGACGACACCCCGGTTACAGTATATTCAGTTCACCGAATATCAAATATAAAGAAACATTTGACATGTGCTAGAGTTCACCAACATCGAGGGCACTAAAAAATTGGAGAGAAGTATAAACCAATTGATGAAATAGATTTTTAATGGATTTTTGGGTATTTTGATATTAGGAGGTACTTCAAATGGCATATTTATACAATATGTACTTGCTAAAATACATATAATTTAGAAACAGGCGTTAATCGGTCGTACGGAGAAAGTCTCTGCATTCTTTAAGATGAAGTTCATGGTCGACAAATATTTTGCGTTGTAATGTCTTTTAGAAGTAACTTGTGTGCTGAGGTTGGTTAACAGAGATAATCGCAGAGCGATAGTATATGATAAACTTTGCTACAATTCGGGATTTTTACTAGAAAAGGGGAGCTAACGTACCCCTACTGTTTGTTCCCTATGAGAACGTAACAGTCGATGAGATTTCTTTTAGAGGCATGCCAAGCAAGTCAAGTAAATACGGGATAAAGGCGTTGATAGCTGCGGATTTGCGAACAAAATTTTGCCTAAATAAAAATAAGAAATAAAATATTTTTATAATTCTAAAAAATCTGGAGTAGTCACAATTGACCAATTAGTAGAAAGATATACGTGCAAGAGACAAACCAATCGTTGGCCCTTAGCTGTCTTCTCGAATGTTGTAGATGTTTCGGAACTAAATGCCTAACTTTTATGGACAGAAATTCACTCTAATTGGAATGCCTCGAAAACATATAAGCACAAGATTTTCTCGAAAAACGTGTCCAATACCTTGTTCAGGGTGAGTTAACTCGTAGAAAACGCGTACCTAAAAAAACAGTTGTCGGCCGGTATTGTCAGGAATGTCTGGGCAGAAGCAGAATAGACAAGTACTTCGACGGATGTTGCTCTAAAAAAGAGAAAATTCATAAAATCTAAGAAATGTTAAGAACAAAATAAAATTATAACAAAACAACTGTGAAATGTTAAATTCAAACTTAATTTGTTGTCAGTAAAATTAAGAAATATTAGAAAAAAACTAAAATCATAAGGTTTTTATAGGATACCATTACAAAACTCCGACTAGGTCATTCCGTGACCTTAATCACATGTGCAACTTTTTACTAACATAACAGAAGGGTTAACAAAAATTGTTTCAATTGCCTTTAAGTAACACAAAAATCCCTGAGACAGCTTAATTAAATTGCACCTTTCCTGCGTAAAGAGGTATTCGACTGAAATGTCACATCCCACGTAGGGTAAGGGTTGAGAGCAAGAGTGTGTCCTAAATATTGTTAAATATAAATAGCCACTAAAATATGCAAATGCATTGTCTTTAAAAAAATCTACCTCGAGGTTGCTGTCTAATCCTAGCCTATTGAAGGAATGTTCAGGTCGTGGAAGCTTTTGTTGGGAGTTGTCGGTTCTCAGTTTTTGTTAGTTACCAAGTTGGCGTAACGCAACCCCCATGATTTTTCAAATAAATTGCAAAACATGTAAGGTTTTTCCCTTACACATCTAACACCGCCCCTTCTTATTTGACCAAAATAATTTTCAAGATTTTCCAGACATAACCGTTTCGTCTGTAGGTGTTGAAAACCTGAGCGTGACAAGAATCACCACAATCGTTTTAAACTATTTATATTAAGGATCCAATCCTGAAGGTAGTTGAAAGATGAAGTGATGTCAGCCCCGATGTCATCGTTAACCCTAATCGCCTTTAAAAGTTTAAGAGCGTCGTCAAAAAGTTGCAACTGTTTGAATGTTGCCGAAAAAACTTTTTTGTTAGACAAAATAGCTTCAAAATTACGAATGCGATTTTCATTGCCGTATTCCTCAACTCCTACAATTTTATCAAATTTAGCTACTGCTATTACATCCTGGATCGTGGGGCCATTCCGAAATAAACTCGTCCAGAGTCTTCTCATCTCATCATAAGCTAAAGGTGATAAGAAGTATTCACCTAAAGCCAGTGTTTTAAAATAATTGTCGTATCTACGACCTTTGGGATTTAGGCGCTTATCTGTTGAGGAAAATTACTATAAAAGTGGCCTATTAAATCGAAACCTTCCTCTTTCTCTTTTAATTCCTTCTTTATTCTTTTATATTCCAGTACTAAATCTTCTATCTAATATTTTAAGTAATTAATTTCCCTTTCCTTTTCTTCTAATTTATTTTTCAAACACAAATTTTCCTCCACCAATTTCTGTTCCCTAAGAGCTCCTGATACCAAAATTAAATTTGTTTGACTTTATATTTCCCTGGAATAAGCTATCCCTAAAAAACCCTATAAGAAAAATCTTCTGTACCCATTTCAATGGTTGAATTTGGGCAAAAAAATTTTTTATAATTAAAACTGGGTTCCGGTGCATTTGGTAAATGTGTGTCCGGAACAGCATAAAACCTTAACTTTTTTCCCACTTAATTTTTAAGGAAAATACCGATCACAGGCAAACAGACTTTTTATATTGGTTTGTCCTACACCCAACCGACTCAGCCAAATTAAATATCTAATAAAAATACAAATAAAGAAACCCTACACTTTATAACCAAAATCTTATTTATATTTCTTTTAATTGAAGCAAATACTCTTATAGCTACACTTTTCTACTAAATAATTAAATTATCATGAAATTTTAAATTTTTTAAAAAGTTGGCGTAGCCGCCCTCCAAATGAGTTTAATGTACATGTATACACCAAATGAGTTTAATGTACATGAATAACGTTTACAAATTGTTAAACTTTAATACGAAAACTCACGTTCTGTAAAGAATGTGTTTTGCGCGCTTCCCTCAACTTATGATCAACATAATCGGTCTACTAGACCCAGCATTCAGTATTGGATAATATTCGACCAACTAGACCACGTCCACCATGCAATGAAGAAAATATAACAAGTGTAGCTGAGAGTGTACACTAAGACCGTGGAGAACCGATTCGGGGACGTTCGCAGCAACTCGGACTGACGCATGGAACAACTAGGCGCATTTTATGTCGTGATCTTAAATTGAAATCATACAAAATACAGCTTGTGCAAGATTTGAAGTCGCTCTACCTTCCCAAGCAACATCGTTTCGCTCTATGGTTCCTGAAAAGTTCCAAGAAGATCAGACGTTTTGGAGCAAAATTATGTTCAGCAAGGCTGATTTCTGGCTCAATGAACGAAGAAGAACCCGAAGAGATTCAAGAGCTGCCATCCTGCAGAAAAAACAACGGTTTGGTGAAGTTTGTAGACCGGTGGAACCTTCTTCAAAAAAGGATGACACATGAAATTGAAGTTCGTGATGTCGGCGACATTTGGTATTAACAAGACGGCACTTCTTCCCTCGCATCGCATCAATCATAGGATTTATTGATAAAACATTTCGGTGAGCAGATAATTTCACGTTTTAGGTCGGTCGATTGGCCACCAAGATCGTGTGATATCACATCGCTAGACTTTTTCCTGTTGGAAAATTTAATGTCTAAAGCCTATACGAACAATTCCGCTTCGATTCAGATCTTGGACCAAAGCATCAAGCGAATCATTCGCCGTAAATTGAGTTCGGATGGATCATCTGAGTCGTAGCCGCAGCCAAGACTTCAAAGATCTGGTCTACAAAAAATAAATGCCAAAGAATAATGCCAGGAATAAACATTCCGCATTAAATTTGAAGTTTCTGTGTTTTTCCTTAAAAAAGTATGGAAACTCGAAATTAATCACCCTTTTTATTTCGGGATTAGAGAACAACAACAAATTTTAATCATCGAAAATCGATATATATATTTTTTTTTATATTCTCCATTAAGATCTATGTACTTTTGCATGCGCTGGAACCAATTATAAAATAATTTCTGTCATTCTGACTGAGGTATCTGAATGGTTCTGAAGACATCAACCGCCTCTTCCGGTGTCGAAAAATGTTGACCTCTTTACGTGGAGGAATTCATTCGGTGCCAAGTCAGGGCTATACGTTGGATGTCACATCAATACGATGTTTTAAGTACTCAAAAATGCAGTTGTTACAACCGATGTCAGAATTTTTTTTTTCCAAAACACAGGCGATCATTTGTTAGGAAGTGCTTTGTTCGTGAACAACTTTTATTGGATTCGTCCTATCTTGATATTTACTTGAAACATGGATATTATTATATTAAATTTAGTAGTCTATATACAGTTTAGTATGATGGTGGAAAAATTTCAAATCAACCTTCATATCAAATCCTATCAAATAAATCTATCCAATATTTCTCTAAAAATGCGCGTTTTAAAATCTTTGCCAATTGGATCTAACAGAGAAAATATCACCCATTTCCTCCTCTGAATTCGACACTGAACTAATATATTCGAGTCTCACTGTTCGACTCTGATTAAGTGCTATCGTTTTTTCTGTAGGGGAATTTATCACATTATCACAGCTGATTTAGGTACTAAAAACTGTCAAAGCGAAAAAAAATTATATAAACTTATAAAATAGTTAAAAAAAAAAATTAAATCAGTATCAAATAAACAAATGAAAATGGTAAAAAATAATATCAGAAACTAACGAAGCCGATCTAATAGAGTAGTGGCGAGAAAAAATGTCACCCCTTCGATCGGCTAATCAAACCCTATTTTATAAATCTCCAAGATCTTTTTAGTTTTTAATATTAATCAGTGTACAAATTAAGCCTTTAAACTAAAACGTATGTACATATATCTTAAAAAGTATTCGATCAGCTTCAAACAAATTTCGTTCATAACATTATCCTGATCCATTTATGCTACACAATTAAAAGTCTTATATTATAATAATAAATTCCTATTCACGATTCCTTCACAATAAAGCTTAGTACGCAGCTCTCAAGAAACGTAAAAACTTCATATAAAAAAACGCTTAAGAAACGGTCAAGAAACTTTCCTGCGATAAATTTACTTGTGCTAGTACGCAGCTCTCAAGAAATCTAGTACTAATTTTTGACACTTTTTTCAGTAAAATGTGAATATGGCAAACCTGGTTTTGCGAAGAAACATCAAATCAACAATTGTTTCTTGAAGGAAATTCGAAGTAATCGTCAAATTCATCCTAAATTAGTTGAAATCATTATTATGAAGCATATTCCATTTTGAAATGTTGTATAAAACCTACCAATCATCAACAACATTTCTTAAATCTCAATGAAAATATTTATGTTACTATACACATACACACATACATATTACGCACAAAGTTTGTTTTCTTTTTTTATTCTCTCTTGCTCTTCTAATGTAGATCATGCCAAAATTACTTGAGGAATAATGTATTTTTTTTCTTGAGCAATTACTTGAGAGCTGCGTACCAACCTTAAAGCAGCAATGAAGTTATCGGAATTTTGCACAAGAAGTTACTTTAAATCAGTACTCGTCAATTCAATGTGAAGTGCAAGTGATCAACTAACCGGCATTTGCGCTATTAAAGCGCTAATTTATATCCATTTACAATACAAAATAAAAAACTTATTTATTACATTAATTCTTAATCGAACAGAAAAAGAGTTGAAACTAGAATACAGCTCTGTGAGTTGTTGGCCACACTCAGTGGCGTAGCTACAACTTCGGGCGCCAAGGATGTTCTGCCGCCCCCCTTTATCTACCTACCTACAAGTTCCATGCGGTGGTTCGAACAAAAGTGAATTTTTACAAAATATCTTCGATAATACGTATATAAAATTTTGGAACTAGAAGCCACGCAAATTCTGAAGTTCCAAAATTCTCACAATACGGTTTTTGAGGACATTGATAGTAAATTTACAAGACATCTTATTAAAAGCCGTAGAAAAAACCCATTTTCGCCCTATTTCTTGTACACTTTTGACACAATTTGCAGGAATTTTTGCCCGAATTGGAGTTTTTAAATACCATTTTTGAAAATTTGGAGAGTGTACAACTCTTTATCTTTTATAATAAATTTTGTAAAAAAATTTGTTTAAGTATTTTTCTGAATATTAAAAAACAGCGAAGATCGTTTTGCCGCCCCCAAGATGTTGCGCCCGGGGCGACAGCCCCCTTGGCCCACCATTAGCTACGCCACTGGCCACACTGTAAATTTGACTGTACTTAACTCTGCCGGTTGTTGCCCAGGTTGTAGATTTGGTAGAGTGTATTGATAAAATAGCAATGATCTGATGAATTTTATTCATTATAAAAAAACAATATGTAGAACACAGGCATATACGAAAGGCAAAAACTGGTTTCTCAATTATAAACTTAATGTGCTCATATAATTTTGCTGCACGAAAAGGCTATTATGCTCTATTTTGTTGTATTTCTTGAGTATTTTTCGGTTTCCACTCCACAGAAAAGTATAGATAGTCAACAAAATTAGTGCTTTTTATTCAGTCATCTGAATTAAATAAAAGTTTAAGCCGAGATCACAAGCTTCAATTTCATGCATAAAGTAGTTTGTTATCATGGCGCGATAACGATCGCCATTGATGGTTACGTTTTCACCGTCATCACTTTTTGAAGAAATATGGACTGAAGATTCCACCGGTCTACAAACAACACGAAACCGTTGTTCTCTCTAAAAACGAGCTTCAACGCTGAACAAAACTTTGCTCAAAAACGTCTAATCTTCTTGGGACTCTTCAGGAGAAGTAGAGCGAAGCGATGTCGCTTGGGAAGGATGATTTTTTACAGAACGTGTATTTTCGTAAAAACGTTTAACAATTAGTAAACGTCGTTGTTCACCTTCTTTACTGGCGTAGACGTAAGCGATTATAGCCGAGTTAACAACAATTGGAGATTCCAAGCGATGCCAATTCCTTCTCCACCCGGTCTTTCCAACGGAGTGAAGGTCTTCCCTTTCCTCTGCTTTCCCCGACGGGTACTGCCTCGAATACTTTCAGACTTTAAGTGTTTCCACTATTTTTTAATTCGTTGAAATATGTGCATGTCGTCGTATATCCGCATATATCATACAGCTCATCGTTCCATCGAACGCGATATTCGCCGTGGCCAACGCGCAGGACTTCAAAGTTATAACTGTCAACAGTAACGTTAGAGCCAAGTCGCGAGTACGACGACTGTTTGTTTAATGACAGATGATATATCCTCTTGGCCTCGTTCATCACCAGACCAATTTGCTTTGCCTCCTTGTCCAGTCTGCAAAAAGCAGAACTAACCGTGCGAGTGTTAAGGCCGATGCTATCAATATCATCGGCATACGCCAGCAGCTGTACACTCATATAAAAGATTGTACATGCTCGATTAAGTTCTGCAGCTCGAATTATTTTCTCCAGAAGTAGATTGAAGAAATGACATAAACGCGAGTCGCCTTGTCTGAAACCTCATTTGGTATCGAACGGCTCGGAGAGGTCTTTCCCCATCCTGGAAGAGCTTTTGGCATTGCTCAACGTCAGCTTACACATCCGTATTAGTTTTTCGTGTTGTCAAAAGCAGCTTTAAAATCAAAGAAGAGGTGGTGTGTGTCGAATCTATTCTCATGGGTCTTTTCTAAAATTTGGCTCATGGCGAATATTTGGACGGTTGTTGATTTTCCAGGTCTAAAGCCACACTGATAAGGTCCAATCAGTTTGTTGACGGTGGGCTTTAATCTTTCACACAATATGCTCGATAAAACCTTATATGCGATGTTTACGTAGTTGGCACAGATTGTGGGGTCTCCCTTTTTGTGGACTTGGAAGAGCACACTTAAATTCCAATCGTTGGGCGAGCTTTTGTCCGACCATAGTTTACGAAGAAGCTGATGCATGCACCTAATCAGTTCTTCGCCTCCGTGTTTGAATAGCTCGGCCTGTAATCCATCGACCGCCGCTTCGTTTTTCTTCAGACGGGTAACTGCTATGCGAACTTCTTTATAGTCGGGCAATAGAACGTCTGTTTCCCCGTCATCGATTAGGGAGTCGGGTTCGCTTCTCCTGGCGTTGTAAGTTCACTGCCATTCAGCATGCTGGAGAAGTGTTCCCTCCATAATTTAAGTATGCTCCGGGCATCGGTGAATAGAGCACCTTTGGGGGTTCTACAAAAATATGCTCCAGACTTGAAACCTTCTGTAAGCCGCCGCATTTTTTCATAGAATTTTCGAGCATTACCCCTGTCCGCCAGGTTATCAAGCTCTTCATTCATTTCGGCTTCTTTCTTTTTCTATCTGCAAATGCGTCTCGCTTTCTTCTTCAACTCTTCGTATCTATCCCATCCCGCTCCTGTTGTGGTTGATTGTAACGTTGCGAGGTAGGCAGTTTGCTTTCTCTCCGCTGCGACACGGCACTTCTCATCTTACCAGCTGATCTTTTGCATTTTCCGAAAACCAATGTCTGTTGTGATTGCAGCTTCTCGACGTCGCACCTGTGTTTGTTGACGTGAGTTTTTTGCTGCACAGAGGCGGATGCGAATCTTGGCTGCAACAAGGTAGTGAACCGAATCGATGTTAGGACCTCGGAGCGTACGCACGTCTAGAACACTGAAGACGTGTCTTCCGTCTATCACAACATGATCGATCTGGTTGGTGGCATTTCGATCCGTAGACAGCCAGGTAGCTTGATGTATTTTCTTGTGCTGGAATCTAGTACTCCAGATAACCATATTTTGGGCCCCGGCGAAGTCGATCAGCCTTAATCCATTTCGGGATGTTTCATCGTGGAGGCTGAATTAACCGACCGTATTGCCAAAGATACCTTCTTTGCCCACCCTGGCGTTAAAGTCGCCAAGCACGATTTTAATATCGTGGCGGGGGAAGCTCTCATAGAATCGCTTCATGCGCTCATAGAAGGCATCTTTGGTCACATCGTCCTTCTCTTCCGTCGAGGCGTGGGCGCAAATCAGCGATACGTTTAAGAACTTCGCTTTGATGTGGATTGTGGCTAGACCTTCATCCACCGGGTGAATGATAGTACTAGGCGACGGAGTCTCTCTCTCACCACGAATCCCATACCAAATTTGCGCTCCTCTATATGGCCACTGTAGTAAATGCCACAAGGACCTATTCGTCTCAGTCCTTGCCCCGTCCGTCGGATTTCTTGGACGGCAGTGATGTCAGCCTTCACTCTTCACTTCACGAGGATATCAACCAGCTGTACAGCGGCACCTTTCCAATTAAGGCACCGAACATTCCAGGTTCATGCCCTCAAAACGTATTCTTTAATTCGTTTGCCATGGTCGTAACCAAAAGGGGGGTCATTTCATCCGAGGCTTGTTGTACTTTTTCATTGGGTGCGTTTTTTACGTGGCGGGTCCCAAACCCAGCGCACAACCATACGGAGGAGATGTTTCGCCTTCTCAGTTTAGCTCGCCTTCAAACGAATGTTCTTAGGCTACCCAGAGGATATTTGGTCAAACACCCAAAGTCGTGAGCTGCTTGAGCCATATGTAAAAGAATCGTTTCTGGCCACTCCCAAGTGAATGACGATCAGAGAACTTTCCTCACGAAGAAGGCATCTTTGGCACTACGGTCGGTAAATTCAGCCTCCACGACGAAACATCCCCAAATGGGTTGAGGCTGATTGACTTCGCCGGGGCCCGAAATATGGTTATCTGTGGCACTTGATTCCAGCACAAGAAGATACCTCAAGCCTCCAGGCTGTCTCCTATCTTGTTGCAGCCAAGATTCGCACCCTCCTCTGTGCAGAAAAAAGCGCACGTCAACAAACACAAGGAAGGTTCGACGTCGAGAAGCTGCAATCACAACAGACACCAGAATGATTTGCTACTCGGCTTGCACTCCTGCTCTTTGAGAGCAGTCGTCAACAACTCGGTATAAGGAAACTGTGGGACGGCATTTCAAACTGCAAAAGAACAGCTGGTACGACGAGGAGTGCCGTGTCGCAGCGGAGGGAAAACAAACTGCCTACCTCGCACGTTACGATCGACCACAACACGTGCGGGATGGGTTAGATACCGAGAGGTGGAGAGGGAAGCGAGGCGCATTTGCAGACAGAAAAAGAAAAAGGCCGAAATGCGTGAGTACGAAGAGCTTGATAAGTTGGTCGACAGGGGTAATGCTCGAAAATTATTCGAAAAAATGCGGCGCCTTACAGAAGGTTTCAAGACCGGAGCATACTCTTATAGAAACCCCAAAGGTGATCTAGTCGCCGATGCCCAGAGCATACTTAAATTATGGAGGGAACACTTCTCCATCCTGCTGAATGCCAGTGAACGTACAACGCCGGGAGAAGGCGAACCAGATTCTCCAATCGATGAGGATGGAATAGACGTTCCATTGCCCGACCATGAAGAAGGTCGAATAGCAATTACCCGCCTGAAGAAAAACAAACCGGCAGGGGCCGATGTATTTCCGGCCGAACTATTCAAACACGGAGGCGAAGAGCTGATAAGGAGCATGCATCAGCTTCTTCGTAAAATATGGTCCGACGAAAGCATGCCCAACGATTGGAATTTAAGTGTGCTTTGCCCAATCCATACAAAAGGAGACCCCACAATCTGCGCCAACTACCGTGTGATAAGCCTCCTCACCATCGCATATAAGGTTCTATTGAGCGTATTGTGTGAAAGATTAAAGGCCACTGTCAACAAACTGATTGGATCTTATAAGTGTGGCTTTAGACCTGGCAAATAAACAACCGACCAAATATTCACCACGCGCTAAATCTTGGAAAAGACCCGTGAAAGGAGAATCGACACACACCACCTCTTCGTCGATTTCAAAGCTGCTTTCGACAGCACGAAAAAAAGCTGCCTTTATGCCGCGATGTCTGAATTTGGTATCCCCGCAAAACTAATACGGTTGTGTAAACTGACGTTGAGCAACACCAAAAGCTCCGTCAGGATCGGGAAGGACCTCTCCCAGCCGTTCGATACCAAACGAGGTTTCAAACAAGGCGACTCCCTATCGTACGACTTCTTCAACCTGCTGCTGGAGAAAATAATTCGAGCTGCAGAACTTAATAGAGAAGGTACCATCTTTTATAAGAGTGTACAGCTGCTGGCGTATGCCGATGATATTGATATCATCGGCCTCAACACCCGCGCCGTTAGTTCTGCTTTCTCCAGACTGGACAAGGAAGCAAAACAAATGGGTCTGGCAGTGAACGAGGGCAAGACGAAATATCTCCTGTCATCAAACAAACAGTCGCCGCACTCGCGACTTGGCTCTCACGTCACTGTTGACAGTTAAAACTTTGAAGTTGTAGATAATTTTGTCTATCTTGGAACCAGCGTAAACACTGGAAATTCAACGTAGGGTAACTCTTGCCAACAGGTGCTATTTCGGACTGAGTAGGCAATTAAGAAGTAAAGTCCTTTCTCGACGAACAAAAACCTTACTTGCTAATTTCAAATTCTATAAGTCACTCATAATTCCCGTCCTGCTATATGGTGCAGAGGCTTGGACGATGACAACAACTGATGAGTCGACGTTGCGAGTTTTCGAGAGAAAAGTTCTGCGAAAGATTTATGGTCCTTTGCGCGTTGGCCACGGTGAATATCGCATTCGATGGAACGATGAGCTGTATGAGATATATGACGACATTGATATAGTTCAGCGAATTAAAAGACAGCGGCTACGCTGGCTAGGTCATGTTGTCCGAATGGACGAAAACACTCCAGCTCTGAAAGTATTCGACGCAGTACCCGCCGCGGGAAGCAGAGGAAGAGGAAGACCTCCACTCCGTTGGAAGGACCAGGTGGAGAAAGACCTGGCTACACTTGGAATATCCAATTGGCGCCACGTAGCGAAAAGAAGAAACGACTGGCGCGCTGTTGTTAACTCGGCTATAATCGCGTAAGCCGTGTCTACGCCAATTAAGAAGAAGAAGAAGTAGGATAATCTACTCAACAGCCGAAATCGTGTGATTATGTGTCGGTCTGAACATGGCATTAGGGTGCTTCCTTGGCTTTGATTCTTCCAAGTTGCAAGAGTACAAAATGTTTGGTTGCCCCCTAGCTTAGCTTTTCCGTACTTGTTAAAATTGATTTTGATATAAAAAAGGTTAAATTTTTAACATTTTGTTGGGTTTAATTATTGAAAACTTATATTTCCAACTAAAAATTCGCAACCCTGAATAACACTAATAAATTGACCGATTTGTTTGGGGTCTATTATATGTATATTGTGAATTTAATAAAATATATTGTAAATAATTCTCATTAAACGTGTCGAACTTTGTGGGCACAACGCTGTTAACGCTTAATAGCGGTATTGCCATAACCAAAACAATAGCTATTAACTAAAATTTAGTTTTCAAACACAACTAAAAATAAATTGTTGTTGAGTTTTTGCATTCGCAACAAATGTGTTCTATTTTGTGCACTAATTTTTTTTTACACTTTTTCGTTAATCATATATTTGAATGGTTGACTAATCTGCTCTGCTAACACTGCGAATGAACCGATAACGAATGAATGCATACATACTATATGTGAAAGTTACGCAATGAACACTAAATTAGCGCACTTCCACCCTTGCAATACAGCAACCATGTTCACGCATATCCGTAGTACTTAGGCAATCAGTCAACGTTTGAAACAAGTAGTAAAATAACTAACATTATACCGATTCAGTGAAACAAGGAGTAGGCTTGGTAAAAACAAATCAAATTGATGTGATAGTATTTATTAGTCAGTGAGCAATATCCAAGCAATGCTGTTGTTATTGTGGTATTTTTGTGAATTCATATAAAAGTATAGTATACTACTTGCTAATCGCCGATGCAGTGCTATATTTTCTAAATATAAAATAAAAGTATGAAACAAAAGTAATTCAACAAATCTTAATTGCTGATTCGTATTTATTTTGAAACCTTAAATAGTGACACTGAATATATTTCTTCTGCTTATATATGTCGGGAATATTGTTAATTTTTTGAGGCACCAAAAACAAACGTGTATATTTCATAATACAACAAATCCATGCAATGGTGATTAGCAAACAAAAAAAACAATTTATACGACAACGAGGAAGAGACCTATAAAAGCCTTAATATTAATTGACCAAATGCACAATGCTTATTAGCCAAAAAAAATTTAAATATATACAGCTGTATACACACGGAATAATGTACACGGGTAAACCGGCGCATGCGCTATTTCTACGTTCATTCAGGCAATCCTGAATAGGAGATTGTCACGTAAAAACGGAGCTGCCATGTCTAAAATGAATAATGTTATATATATAATGTTTACTTGAATGTAAACGTTTTGAATAATTTAATAATTAAAATAAATTAATTTAATTAATCGCACTATTGCTTTCCCCGTATAAAAACAATTTTTAAAGTAATCTATTTTTTCATTTATATTTCTAAATGCAATTTTATTGAAAATATTTTAAACGGTTAATATCAAATTTGATACAATATACCATACACCATCAAATTGCATTAATTTTTCCTTAATTATCGAATATCTCCGTGAACCAAGAGTCAGTTCAATAGTGGTAGTCTTGGTTCTGTTGTTATCATAAATTACACAGCTATACAAAAAAAAAATATTTTTCTTGTTGTCCTGAATATTTTAGCAGATGTTGTAGTTTTCAAATGTCTAAGTTACGGATTTATTCATCAAAGTGTTGAATATGTTGTTGATTGTTAAATATCTCATATTTTAATCAATTATCGGCTTATTATCAATAAAAATTAAAATTTTCAGTCATGATTAGAGTTCTCAGCACCTCAGGCTGCTTACAGAAAATATACGAAAAATTATGCAAAAAATCTTAAGGTTTTAATAAAAATCAAACGTGAAGCTATCAATACTTACAGTCAACAAAATGTAATTTTTACCCAAAGAATATCTCGTGGTCGTTGCAAACGTAATTCACATGCTCTCAGAAGCAATGATGTGGCGAAATTCTTAGAAATCGGTGAAGTATACCAGTAGAAGTGAATGGAAGGCTAAAACATCTACTTACATTTACTAACACAAAGATTTTCTAACTTCCGACTGACTTTAAACCGCTTATATCGGTCAATAAGTAGTAATCTTAATGAAATTCAAATAATATATCTTTCCGGTAACAGTGTTTCTTTAGAAACTGAGTCTAGTACAAAAGAAGCTTCTCCGTTCTTCGAAGTGCCTTCAAAGTTCGAAAATGAGTTTATTTTAAACACCAATGTTAATTATAGTATTTAAATGACTAAAAAATCGAAAAAATGTAAACATAGTCTACCTTATGAGAGACGCTTTAAGAATTCATAGTTGGATCTTCGAAAAAGTAAAAACTTAATATTTCGAATTATTATTCATATCGTTGTAAAAGTGATGGAGTGGATTAATACTTTGGTTTTTCTTCATATTTTGTAAGCTCCAGATTTGCAGTTTTTTTATTTAAATAAACGCAGTTTTTAAATTGTTTATAGTTGTCACCGTTAGCCATTTCAGTTGATTTGAAAAATATTTGCCTTTAGTGTTAGGTGTAGTCCCTTATCACCTTTTCAAGGGCAAGCTTGAATAGTGGGTACGAAAACTCATCCCCTTGTGGTAGGCGGGTTTTTAAAATAAATTCAGTTAATATGGAGTCTCAAATTCGTACCAAAACTCTCTTTCGTCAGTGTGGCTTTAATAAGATTTATTTTTTATGTCGGCCAAACTCATATAAGCTCTCATCCGCCTAGAAATCTATTAACAGATGAAATGTCGTTATACTATTTTCCTGAATTTTTTTTCAAGAATTTATGTTACTATAAATATCTGTTCGATGGTGCCTCTTCCAGTTATAAATCATGATCGTTAGTCACCCATAATTTGGTTTATGAATGGGTGTAACCGTTCTTGCAGAATCATCAGATGTACATAATTGCAAAATCGACCGCTAAAACTTAGATAGTAGTAGACATTAGAAAACACAAACTAGATCGGTGCCGTTTACCAAAAATATTGCATTGTTCTGTGAAATGCTTCGAGAATATTTGTTAGCTATTGTGTACTCATTTCAAATTATGATTCGACTGTTGTTCCGTAACAACAATTAGTATAATCCATATATGCACATGCGTAAACAAAAATTACTGTACCCTGGCAGTGGATGTGTGATGTTGTTTTGTTTTTTCAAGTAAAAAAAAATATTCAAATGATTCTTACATGAATATTGAATACAGCTAATGATAAGAAATATAATATTTTATACATGAATTGTTTTGACTTCTAACAAAAAACGATGAAAAGTAGCCTATGCCTGTCCCGAGGATCTAACCTGACCAATTCGGTTTTTCTTGAGTTATAAATGTATACATATATTGCAAAATCGACGCTGACCTACGTTAGGAGCTTCTGCAGGACTAAAAGAATAACTTTTCACATCTTTCTGTGTCAAGGTTCGGACGCAATGCGGGCACATAACGAAATTGCGTTTCATTTTTATAAATTGAATATGTAGCGATGTAATCGGTCTATAGTGTTTTTCATTGGAGTTTG
The DNA here is from genome assembly GCF_016617805.1 of Bactrocera tryoni. Taxonomy (NCBI): domain Eukaryota; kingdom Metazoa; phylum Arthropoda; class Insecta; order Diptera; family Tephritidae; genus Bactrocera; species Bactrocera tryoni. Next base: position 12,570,618 of record NW_024395824.1, on the reverse strand, counting down.
TCTACTTTTTTGAACAGTAGGCGTATTATTCCGATTTCCCATTGCTATGGCATGCTTAATTGTTGCCACACCTGTTGAACAACATAAAAATATGACGGAGGGAAAAATGGTCCATGTGCTTATACAGTTGTGCAGGCATCTCATTACATGAGCTTCATCGAACCGTGTTTTTCTGTATTTGCATTTTGCCTAGTACATCAAGGGATGTTTTTTGAATAATATTCTCTGTATAGCCCAGATCTTCGTCAGATTTCGCACTCATCCAAGTAATTCAGTTTTTTGTTTAATTGCGTTTGGAAAGCCTTTTCGGCGATTGGCTCGTTTAGCTTTATTATTTATTATTCCATTTTATTATCAAAATAATCCTTCTCCAATTGCAACTTTTCGTGCGCTTTTACCATTTTAAGGTCGTAATAATCGCCCACCTGTGCTGTGACTAATTTTTGATGGCCGCAATTGGAAGAAGTTGATCTTGACAACATCCAACAAGACGGGGCTACGTGCTACACAGCACGTGCAAAAAACCAAATTATTGCGAGAAAAGTTTGGAGATTCGATTATTTCAAAAAATTGTGACGTTGTGAGTTCTGATTTAACACCATTAGACTACTTCTTGTGGGGTTATTTGTTGTCATTGGCCTTTAGCAATAAACCAGACTCTCTATAATATTGAATGTGATATTCAGCCTTACGACAACATTTAGTGGAAAAAGTACTCGAAAATTGGGTAAATCGAATTCGTTCTTGCAAAAAAAGTTTTGAGGCCATTTGAATGATATTATATTCATAACTTAATTGTTTTTCACATTAAATAAAAATTTCCTTAAGGGGTTATATACAGGAAAATTTCATATCGCTTCGGTAAGTATTTTCGAAGGTACACCCAAATTTTAAAAGACGTTTCAGAATGCTTGGAAGCACTAAGTCGAAGATTTTTTCTCACCGATATATATTTTTATAAACAATTTAAGGCCGAAATTTCAGTAAAAATCAATTTTTGTTTAAGAAGCCGCCATTTTATCAAAAATTTTGTTGTGCTTATTCCTTCGACTTGCTGTACTAGATTTAACATTACTTTCATGAAATTTATTTGGCCTTCTAACTTCCAGGTCAGAGATATAGTGGTCACCGCAAAACGTCTTTTTTGAGAGGAGCTCCAAATAAATATGTTTACTAATACTAATACCAGTTCTGAAAAACTCGCCTTTTTTGGGCTTCTAACTGTATATGACCCCTTAAAAACTAGTGTATTTTTTCCTAAAGAAATGATATCAGTCTTATTGCAAAGCCTTGTACTTAATTGACTAATAGAGCGGACATTGTATTGGGAATGATGGCAAAGCATATTATTACTACATGTTGCAGTGGCTTTTGTGTTCATTTGCAAGCTCACAAGGATTCAATCTTGTATCCTTTCAAAAACATTTATTCAGTACTAGTCTAAACCTGTGGCTCCGCTCGCTCCTTGTTGTCAAGGATATCATTTATCGTGATAACAATATAACGGAACAGTTAAATTGGTAATCTACATTATTTATTGATTTCATACATATGTAGGATGTAACAACATCTTCACAGTCTCTGTAACTTCATCGTATATCATTACACATATATGGGCCATTCCTTCAATTGGCGACATGGTTTTGTACCCGTATTCCGATTAAACAAAAAAATTACAATTTCTTTTATCTTTTAACGACCTGAAAATTGAGTGCAAAAAATTTTGATGTTATACAATTTTATGTAGAAAACTCGCAGCTTTCAGATAAAAATATTTTCTAAATCCAAAAAAAATTCAAAATCCAAAAAAATCATTTTTTTTTCCAAAAAAACAGTGTTTTTGTGTTTTTCCACCAACTTTTTTTCACCGTGTTTTTGCCGTGAGGACCTTCTTCAGGACTAAAGGAATACCCGTGCAAATTTTCACGTCTTTCCGTGCTGTGGTTCGGGCGTAATGCGTGAACATACAAAAAAGGCGTTTCATTTTTATATATAAGATTTCCCATAATATTGAGTGGAACTGTCTTCTGCTTAATATTTTTGTGTTTTCTTCTAAAGAGTTATGAAAAATATGTCACAAAATGTATAAAGCTTTCATTATCAATCATATTTCATACGTTAAGTTAGTTTAAGTAATCCGATATTCGTAAAGCCATTAATGATCCGACATAGGCAGCTAGAAACACGCATACGCAACAAAGCACCTCGAGGCTGAAAAAAATTTGTTTACGCAGCAAATATCAAATTCAACTTCTGAGTCTGGTCCATTTGGACAGTGGAAGATGTATTCGTAGGACCGAATGAACCCATAGTTTTTTACTTTTATTTATTAAATCGCTTATATCACTGAATGGTTTGTATAATCCTGCAACATGTTGCTAAAAAGTATATGGTTTTTTTCATCTAACGGTTATACGTGTCACCTAAAACTAAGCGAGAAGTATAGGATTATGTTATAGGTATACAACGACAATAAATGCTCAGGATGACGAGAAAAGTTGAAATCCAGGTGACTGTCTGTCTGTCCGTCCGTCCGTGCAAGCTGAATAAAATTTGAGATATCTTGATGAAACTTGTCACATATGTTCCTTGACAAAAATGTAAGCCATAGTAGAAGGGAGTGATCCGGCCACTGCCACGCCCGCAGCGCTCTTAAGGGAAAACTCATAAAGTGCCATAACTAGGTACTAAAATAAGATATAGAACTGTAATTTTTTTAATGTACATATCTTCTAGACCACTACAGCTACAAAAGCCCAATTCACTAAGAACAATTCCTATAATATTTAACTACTACTAACGGTATTGATGAAATCGGATTATAACTCTGGCCACTCCCCATAAAACGGTTCTGTTGAAAACTACTTAAGGCGCGATAAATCAATAACTAAATACAACAGGGACATTAAACTTCACCCCCAAGGTCATATAATAGGGCTTTAAAGGAGCCGGTGTAAAAAGGGACAACTGTTAGGTAAAATCACACCGATAGATAATGTAAGAGAGATAATGTAAGAGATCTTTAAAGGAGCTGGTGTAAAAGTTTGACAACTGTTAGGTAAACTCATATATTACATGATCTGCTCTACCGATTTCAACCAATTTCGGTAAATAAAATATTTCTAACATTCCTGCTTAACACAACCACTTCCTATATAACTTAATTTTAAATTTCTAGTATTCCATCTTAAGACCAAAAATTGTTCAAATTCAACAAAAACTGTTAAAGCCCTTAGGTACCGAATATTTGTACCCCAGTACCTGTAGTTGACTTTTTACCGCAAATATCGGTCAAGGTGTGAGATATATAATTTAAATTCAGGGAAATTTTTTCCTTACAATGATATGCCTGTGTGTCGAAAATGGGTTGAACTGTGTCAATACTTCCTTTAGCTCCTTAACACAAGGACCTATTCCCAGGTGCTTTTATACCGCTATCTCAGTGTTGTTTCTAAATGATACTTTAGATTCTCTAAGGGATTTAAATCTGAACTTTGACTTTAATTACCTCAATTGTATAAAAGTCAAAACTTTGTATTTAGTGCGGGAGAACCGTGGCATTTGTTTTGGCGGTCGACCACAGAACAATTTATGGCAATTTATAGTAGTATATAGTTTTAAAAAGTGCCGCATGTAGACTTTTCTGTGTTTTGAAATACATATTTTTACAATATTAGATGGCCCGGTAAACTTCTAATCACATATCCTAACTTTTTTGTTTAAACTGTATTTAGTTTATTTCATATTACACACATTTTTGTTCCATTTTACATAAACCGACACACACACTTACACATTCAGCATACATTCTTCTGCTTATTAAACAAAGCTTGCTAGCAATTCAAATGAATACAAAACTTAAATACATATATCTATGTGGAAGGGTATGACGAAAAGCACCTTGTAACAGAGCAATGGCTTCTCCAAAAATGCATTTGAATGAATGTATTTGTAGATTCCTCGCCATTGCGATGTTATTGGTTAGGAACGTTGAACATGCCAACCCTATAGTTCATCCGGAATTCTTTCGGATTTGAAAGAAAACATGTCGATATTACATTTGCAAACAATGTGCTCAAATTTGTTTGAGTGATGATTAAAATATAAACATTCGACAACCAACTGGCGACCGAATTTTTTTCAAGAGATATATTTCAATTAGAGAGATACATATTGAGTGTGCTCGCGCCTTGTAGCGGTTGCGGGAGAACTCTATTTTAAAATAAATTTGTAAGGCGTTATAAATGATGTAATGTATAAATATAAATATTTATGACAACATAATTTTGTTTCAATAATGTTATTTTACCGATAATAATTAGATAGTTCGAAAGAGAAAATCCGTCTGGCGTCTACCGTGTACTTTCAACTTATGTTTTGTTTTTGTTATGTAATATTGTTTATCTTGTTACAAAAAATATATTTACAAAGGATATACTTTATAATAATTGACCCATAAGAAATTATGATGAAAAGATGACTGTTTGAATGTACAAATACGTTTTCTACAAGAGATCTCAAATTCATTTCATTTACAAACGTTTATACCTTTGTTTTTCTATAGTTTCCAAATGAGTTCGAAAAAACTAGTGCCATTGTTTAGTTTTGTATTTCATCCACAATACGTAGCTTTTTGAAACATGTAAATATTGTTTCTCGTTTGGTTTTTAAAAGCATTTTTCCGAAAAATGTAAAACTGTGAAATTCGGACGGTTTTTTCGCATAGGCACCTTTATTTGGCCCGGCACTGAAAGGGTTAACAACAATGACAACCTTTAAAAATATTATTATTATGTATTTTTTTTTTTTTTGATTTATGTTACCAACTCAAATAAAAGTTTTATATTCTTATATGCCTCTCAGTTTTTCCATATATTTTTGAAGCCTTTCTAGGCTTATATATCATAAACATTTCAAATCACTTATAGATGGTCCAGCTTTTTTCGCGTTTTAGCGAGAAAAACGAATGACAGTTAATTTTATAATACATATACTATATTTTTAAAAATATTTAAAAGATACATACATGTAACACTGAGTAAATTGGTAGACGAGCAATCTTAGGATACTTAGTTAACCTTTTCTTAATTCCGATATATAACAAAAATAAAAATCCAGGACATGGCAGTGTTCGTTTCTGTGCGTTACATTAAAATAATACATTAATAATAAACAAGAAATTGCTGTGTTCATATTGTGGTGATATAACAATTTAAAGTGGTTTTTGAATTAAAATTTTGAAGACTAAAAGAAGTTTTTGGAAACCTCTAAAGTGCTCCAGTTTTAGATTAAGTATAATTTTACAAATACGGCACTTCGCAAAAGAAAGTGGTGACGTAATAATATGGAAATGGACTCTGTGGGATTTATGGTACACAGCAAATACCTTCACACATGCTAAGGCGTATAGATGCATATAAATATAATGGCGTTTTCTTTTCTCTAAAAATAGTTGCATTTATTCTGCCCTATTCTTGGGCCTTATTCTTGGGCTGTCATTTGCATTTTACTTTGTTAACTTTTCTCGTTTTTTATAGTTATTTTTTTAAATCCAAACTTTTTACTAATTATAATGAAAAAGCCAACATTTTCGTTGAGAAGAGAAAACGCTATAAGTGTTCGGTGAAATTAAATTAAAGTTGACTAATTATAGTTTGCTAAGGCTCCATTCAAATTTTAAAAAGTAAGACTATAAGTACTTAGAAGTAGGAACCGTTTTGTCATGTCTCTAATCAATTCAACTACAAAAACAGCAAATGATGAAAACATTGGTAATGATGAACATTATAATATTGCCGAAGACAAAAATCCACAACAAGATCAGCAGCAGAAATGCGAAGTACAACTAAAGACGCCCAATCGTTATCCGGAGCAGCGTCAAAAGCTTAGAGTTTATAACAACGTAGCGTCAGATTACATTGTACCAACAAACTTCCGTGGTGTGACATCAACAAATGTGAATGACGCTATGTCTGTCTCACATAAGCAACAGAAAAAAATGGAGCAAAAGTACGACAAAATACCGTCAATAACCCAGTCTGGACAGCAATCGCCACCATTACATAAAGAGTTACTAAAAATTAAACCATCACCACTACACCAACAGCAGGAACAAAAGTTCCAACTTTATGATACAAATGACAACTATCGCAGTTGCGACTTTAATTTTAATAGTAAAAAAAATTCCACACACATTTGCAGCACTAGCAACAATACGAACTATGATAAAAATGGTGACTGCTTTGGTATCTTAAGTGAAACCAACAAAGCTTACATTGATGAGAACTTTAGCAATAGCATCAGTGAACGACTCGATAATATCGGGATTGAATCTGTCCAAGTTGGCGCAGGGCCTAACTTAAGTGCAAATAATTTATCATTAAATGGCGTCAGTAAATCTTTGAGAGCACTCGATTCTGCACCACAAACCGATAGTATGGCATCTATCACCAGCGAGCAGCAACTTTGTCAGTTGTACAATTCACAGCAGCATTCCGATTATATAATATCAGATTATATGGAAAAGATAGCGACGCGTATTAATTTATTAGATACAGAGTTAAAATTTGCTTGGCGTGCACTCGATTTGTTATCTGGTGAGTATGGTAAAATCTGGGCGCGGTTGGAAAAACTCGAGAAGATCTCGTTTGAACAGCAGTCAGTTGTAAACAATTTAATAGGTTTAATAGCACTTAAACATGAACAGCAAGAACAAAATGAACAACAATCTGATTGTGTGACACATTTAAGCTTTCTTGATACCTCAAAATCTACCGAGAAAAAAAAGCTTACACCGTTCGATTACTTGCTGCAAGGTGAACAATTATCGATGTCTAATTTGGTTGAAGCCGAACAACAGGCAATTGTCTTGAATAATTCAGCTGCTATACTATTGCAAGATATTGATACGGAATGCACTTCCAAACAATATAATAACTTGTTACAAGAGCTGAAGAACGATACATTAGATGCGCTGGATGCCGTACGAATAAACAGCGAATTGGAAGCGCTTGACAAGTTATTGCAGCAACAAACAAATAATATATACAATTCTGGTGAAATAAATGCCATACATCAGCACTTGCGAAATGAAAACAAAATCGGCCATAATAACCATTTCCAGTTATCAGCAGTTCGGCGTGATCGCCAACGTAAATATGAGCACAAACTCGCTGTAATGGTTGATGACGCTAATTTGTCGCTGAAAAAACTATCTGATTGCAATGTAAACAGCTCGTTAGTAACGTTGAACTCATTAAACCGACAATGTCTAAAAAATCAGCAAGTATCAGATATATTATCGGAAGAAACCAAGTCACATCAAGAGCCAAGTTCCCATTTAAGCTGGCTTAACTCTACGAAAGTAACAGATTCCGATCTTTTACAATATTATCAACAACAACTGTTGGCAAACGATGCCAAAAGTGAACTGTCTCAAGAATTTCTGTGTAACCGTAAACTTTTGGGGAAACTTACACAGACAGAAAGTTTTAACAGTTTAGGTGAGTTTGAAGGCAGTTGTAATGAAGCCACTAATATAACAGGAAGTATGCAGAATTTGCCGAAGTTAGATGATGGTATATTCGCTGTGGCACTGCCGACAACAGCAATTGAGACAAATGCATCAGTATCGAATACACGCTCAACGCACATCAGCCCGGAAATTTATTGTGATTCGACTAGTAGTATACGCGAAAAGAAAGATTTTGTGACAAGAGATATGGATATGAATGATTTTATTAGGAAGGATAAGTTTTTTCAACAAGTGGCCTCTAAGCAAGGCGAACTCTTGCAAGCGGCTGTGCCAATAGAAGACACGGGTGGAACAATAATATCAGTCGATATTAGACACAATAGTGAAGTGACCGAAGACTTTTATAAAACACTTAATGAGGCGTATCGTGATGACACTCTGAATACAGAAATTTCCAATGTGGAAAATTTATTGCAACATAGTGAAGCCACAAATGAACATATACTGAGCAGTTTGGGCACGCGTAGCAATTCAGCTTTGGATATAATATGCGAAGACAATGAGGAGAGTGGTATTGGCGCTGTACTTTCAAAACATTCCGATATAGCTAAATCTCAGTTAGTTTCAAAAATAGAAGTTTCATCAGCACAAGCTTTTAAGGCTTGCACAACGACAACGGCAACAAACACAAAAACCACAACAATAGTCGCAAGAAGAACGAAAGATGCTAAAAAACATAAAAAGAAAAAGCATCACAATGACGAGATGGAAATGCTCAACAATCTGAAAAGCGCGCTTGCCCAAGCTGCTGCCGTTCATACATCCCGTCCTGTATTACCTAAAAAAACGCCAATGTATTCCAGTTTTGCGTTCACCGAAGAACAATATGTCCAAAATAACTCAAATAATGGTGAGTACTATTCAACTGCTTCATCTTCGGAGGACGAATACAGAGCTAAAAAAGTTCACGGAGCTCAGGATCATTATTGTAATCAACTGAATGAAGACAAAACCATACTCCTCGACAGCACTGGAGAGATATTGCTAATGGAAATAAATAAAATACAAGATCTTCAAGTATTAAACTCCGCACAAATTCTCACACTACGCACACTGGTTAAAAAAGAGCATAATTTTTTTGAAAAAATACACCAAGTTAATAAGAATCTTTTATTACTGCTTCTGAATCCGATAACAATGGGCGAGGAGCTTCGTACACTTGGAAATGATAAAATACGAAAGTTCGAAAGAGTTATGAAAACCTTGGAACGTAATATAGACACGCTGAAAAAATTAGTTGGCAGCTCCTTTGACGACTATACACGGATGTACTTAACCGATGATGAATTGGTGCTGATAAAAAAAACAGAAAATAATCTGGCTGATGATAATGAAGCTGTGTCGAATATCATGACAACAAAAAATAAAAAACTAAAAAATTCTAAGAAAAAACAAACAGAAAGGAAAGAAAATCTAATTGGCGATCTTGCAGATACACATCGGACACAAACAATAATTGATATAGATAAAATTACACCTGTCACAAATAGTTCCATCGATTGTGATAAGGCACACTTTGACTATAGCGCTCATTTACTTCGAAACAATTCCAATTTGGACGAACAACTAAAAATTTTAGAAACTCAAGAACATGAGATGCGTCTTAAAAAATTGCATGATTCTACCATAAGCCCTACAACCAGCAACAATGATATTATAAACAATAAAAGTGGTCTCGGACAGAAACCACAATGCAATTATTTGGCTGGCATGGATATGGAGTCGGAGCATATGCTGTTACAAACAACAAAAGCAACACCTAATAGTCAAGATAAAACATCGAGTCGCGCTACTTCGGTAGCAACACTTTACAATAATGATGAGTATATAAAGTCGCTAAAGAGAAGCCTGGAGCGACACAATAGCATGCTTTTTCTTTTACATTTACAACATCCGGAATACCAAAGCAAAACCAAAGCATATCAAGACATTTTGGCTTTGGACATTGATGGCATACTCTTAGCTGATGTTGGTGGGACTCAAAGCCCACCACCGCCAGCGCCCTACGATGACGATGATGCAAATGCAGCCATTGATAGCAATAACGATGATGCTCAAAAAAAGGCGACTTTGCAGTTGGTAAATGATGACACCGTTGCAGGTATAGCTAACCTATCGGTACCATCAATAAACGCCTTAAATCCATTTCATACACATAGCGCTTCATATGATAATGCACAATTAGAATTGTTAAATACGGGACCAAAACAAACGAAATCGAATTCTGGCCTTTCATCTAAAAACCGTTTGTCAAGCTGGGAGAAGTCCCTCAACTCTACGCTATACGGAGTTGGCGTTGTTAGTACGAACGCTGATAAAAACAATCCATTTCTTAATAAGCGTATGAGTTTGCAGATACTAATGTCTGAAGATTTGGAATCAGTAAATAGTAGTGCCACTAATTTGTGTAGTTCGAGGTTGAATTCAAAGGCTTGGATGGCGGCAGATCTGGATTCGGATAATGGTGATTTGAGTTTAAATGATACTAGCTTTACTGAAGCAGAACTGGAGATCACAACACGTGCCGTTACCATAGCGACTGCTAATTCTGTTATTCCAACGATTATTAGTACAACTAATGCCACCTTTTCCAACACTGGCGATAAAATAAAGCAAAAAAATAATTTAATGCCCATACAGCAAGCAACATTATCGACGGAAAATAATTACCTGTTGAATGAAGAAAATTTGAACTATATATGTGAGTTGTCTAAAAATATGCCCATTTGTTCCGTCTACGAGAGCAAATCCATTTTCAATAAACTCAAAGTTGGCACCATGGATGAGCATGTACGTACTGTCGATGAAGTCCTTGAGTGGGGTCATCGGCAGCGACAACGGCAGACACCAAAGAGACAGCAAAATGTAGCAAATATGTTAGGTGATCACAACCGGCGTATGCCGGATCTTTTGCGCAGACCTACATATACAACTACGCTTGGAGGGGTCGGAAGTGCCACTTCCGATAGCACAAGTATACAGTCTGAGGGTAGGTGTGAATCATCCCAAACACTAAAAGGACAACTTACTGATCGTCTCGTTTATTATCCAACATCTAATGATATTAAAGATTATAATAGCTGCAATAATCTAAATTTTTTGGGTAAGAAACATTTGGAGTACCCTTACCAACATCAACCTCATCAGCAAATGTCATATAACCATGGTTTAAGCTGCTTAGCTCCCACCAATTTTTCTAATTTGTCAATAAAAAAGGCAGTAAACACACATCACCAACATTACATGCTACATCGTTCTTCACTAGCCGACAATGAACAAAGCAATCGGATTTTAAAACAGAATAATTTTAACGGTTCTCGAAATTATGTATTTCAATCCAAACAGCACAAGAATGCAGAGTTGTCCACTCCCTATGTTTTACACGGAGCGCATTATGATGCCGAATCAGCACAAGATATTGACATAGTAGCATCTTCAACGTCTGCCGACATAGTTGGTTTATCCGGTAGTGAAACAACATCAAGCACTACATTTAAAGTTTGGAATAAGTTTACTAATTTTTTGCCGGACAATTTAAAATTGAAGCGATCTTTACGATATGGTCGTTCTCGGTCATTGCCTACGGGCTATGACAATTACTCGGAAGATAGAGCACCTTTTCAAACAAGCCAAGATGATTGTTACCCTTTAGTTGCTGGTCACTTGGCATCATTCAATGTGTCTCGTGAGAACATGGGACATAATCGTAATGTGTCATTGCATAAAGTGGCTACGGAGCCAACAACAAGATGGCAGCAACAGCAGCGTGGCAATAAACATTCGCGTAGCAGTTTTGATTTTTCGAAACGTTTCTATAAACTACCCACAAAGCTGGTGCAGCATGCTACTCATCCTGGTGCAGTCCCCGTTGCTAGCACAAGTACATCAGACATAATTGCTGCCCGCAATTTAAATTGCGGTGATACAACTAACAAGACTGTAGCTGGTAACCAAAAAAAACGTTCAAGGTTTTCAGCGACTGTAAATAATTTAATGCAGAAAGCCAAAACTGGATACAGGCGTCACAGTTTTGTAGCTCGTGGAATAACGGATTCTCGTGCTGCGGCTATAGTATATAGTGTATCAGATACAGAGGCGGATGTACCCAGTTTTAATTCTTCGGATAATGAGGGCTCTATAGTTAGTGATATTGGAAATTTTAGTACATTTTCAGTGGATACTGACGGACGTGATGATGGATGCAATACTGAAATATATGAGGCAAATAAACCTCAACTTCAATCATACGGTATAAAGTTGTTTAGTAAAGAGATTGGAGTCAGAGAAGATGATGACGGAGACAACTATAAGGGAGTTGTGTCTTCCGATGTAAAAGATAGTGGGCTGAGTGATGTTAAGGATAATGAAGAAGCTGGCCACATATTTGGGCAGAATGAAATTAAGGAAAATGAAATGCGTGATTTAACCGTCAAAGTGACTCCTTCGAATACATATATAAGTCACAAAGAAACGGTTACGGCAGATATAAAGGAAAACAAAGTTCTTGATTTACAGTCAAAAGTATTGAAACCACCAGATCAATATATAATTACGATTACGGGAGGATTTAAAAGTCTGCAAAATCAAGTTGAAACCAAATTACATAGTGCAAATAAATTAGTTTTAACAAAAAATAATTCAAAGGCGATGGATAATTTTCACGTCTTGCTGGACTGTGTAAGAACTCATAATCAAATGACTTCGTCTACTGTCGTGGATAAGGAAGAAGGGAAATATAATAATGATGGTGTTTTAAATGAAACAGAAGTACCATCAATAGCTGTGACATCAGCTGATAACTCACATCCACCACTATTACTGATAGCAGAACCGATAACAAGTGAGTTTGCTAATCGAAGTTTGGCAGCACAACAGTCGCTTGATGGCTCTCTAGGTTTAATTGAAGAAGATGACAATCGCAGTCAGCATTCTTTCCGCACGCTGTCGTCATCACGTCGTCAAAGCACTGAGGATAGCATTGATACAGATGATGAATACTTTTGTTATGAGCTAAGGCAGTTGGAAAAATTGGAACGGCAACGAAAAGCTGAATACCTAGATGAAAGTGATAAGAAGTCAACAGTAGGCATATCCCTGGTTGATAATGTACGATTGTTTTCACAAATCGATCAATTGACTCTAAGAAGTACCAATTGCTATAATAATTCCCAACATATAAATACATATGCTACATTTGATAATGACAATAAAGTTGTCAATAATACCGGGTTGCAATTTTCCGCTGAAAACGAACCAGACGAAGCTATTAAACAGCTTATGTGTGAAATCTGTAAAGAATTGAAATGTGTTGTCAAGGAAATACCAGCAATAGACAACGTGAAAGCGGAGTCACCATTTAAAGTAGTGACGACGCAATCTTCACAAAATCGCTGCTTTTCCACGAAATCAACTGTCTCAAGTAACTTTGAACGTGTGACAAAAGTTACTGATTTGCATAGCGCATGGCAAGATATTAATGGAGATGATTCGCAACATGGGTATTTTGATATGGATGCTAAGGAACATGCTCTGGAGGAAACTGGTAGCAGTGAAACTATGGATGAAGGCAGTTCGATGAATATATTCGAATGCGCTGATAATGCAGCACGCAATAAATTCGCAAAATGTCATAACCTTCATCAGCAACAACCAGAACAGAAAACACAGCATATAAGTAGTGAACGTGTAGCTCAACATAAGCGTTTTCGCAAACGACGTGATCGCCGACGAATGGCCGATAATAACAACGATAAGGATAATGAAGCAACTAATCATGATCCGCAGCATCAACATATCACTACATTTTCATATTCATCTGAAGAGGAAGTGGCCAGCGGAATCAAACTTTATAAAGAGAAGACAAAAACGAGTCAAGGGGGTGGTAGCAATAGCTGCGATAAGCATAAACAGGCAACCATATCTAGAATTATACCAAATGAAAATGAAAGTTCTAGCAAACCAACGCAAAATGACCTGTTGCTAAATTCTGCTACGAAAGAAAATGTGATGGATGAAGATATATATGTTGATTTTAACGAGGATGATGATGTAAATAATGTGAGTATGTCATCCAGTGCCACACTTGGTCCAGATACACCAGCTGAACTAAGTGAGGAACTGGAAGGCGACCAGAATATTTATAAGACCGTTCCAAGCTATCAAGCATTTAAAAGCAATCAAGAAAGTATTGAAGTATCTAACGGACGTGTGAGGGTGGAACAAAATTTTGCTGATGCTGAGGACGAAAATACCGTGTTAGAAATTAATCATAGAACCGCTCCAACTGTTCACAAGATTCATGAGCATTTAATAAAACGTGAAAAAGGAACACAAGACGACACAAAAATGGAAATACATCTATTAAGTCATGATTCTAGTGCTGAAGTTAGTGGGACGCAAGGTACAAATATCAATACATCAGTACTTGGGAGTAGCAAATGGAAACTCCTGAAAACTCTCAAAGAACGGAAAATCGAAGAAAAAAATTATCAAGTTAAAGCTAAAGACGAGGAATGTAGTAAAGATCGTGAAAAGGTAAGCATTCCAATATTAACACAGAATCTCAGCTTGTAAGACGGTTAATCTTAAACTATCATACAGCAGTCCAGTAGGTAAAAGCAATCCCTTTTGAAATCAAGAACTTCAAGTGAATGAATAAAAAGGGTAACTGATGTAATTTATCTACTTCTGGTAATCCAGCACAGTCATTTGCTTCGAATGGAGAATATTTTTTTATTCTATTTTATTTACATTAGTGAGACTTCTAACACTGCTATTTCTTGATGTTGAATCTGCTGCGCACTGAAAGTCGTAAATGAGAATCTTTGCTCTCTAGGGAATTCATCTTTTCTTTCCTCCAAAAGCCGATTTCAAGCCGTGAATTTTAGACCTTTAATTCAAATTATCTAAATAAGTTCTTTGACAGTTTACAGTAAATGCTGGGTACTGGTAGTGCGACTCAAATAAATTCTTTTCACCAACCTAACATGCTGCAACATACAAGGTCTGTCGCAAAAGCAACAGGACTGTTAAAAAAACAACAAAAAATTAATATTTTACAAAAGTTATATTTTTTTATTCAAAGTAGTTTCCTTGTGCTTCGATACAGCGTTTAGCCCGGTCAATTAGCATTTCAAATGAGTGTTTAAGGTAATTTTTCGGAATGTCCTGAAACCAGTGTCCTTTCATGGGCAAATGAAGTTTTTCAAATTGGTAAAAATCACAGGGTGCCAGATCAGGTGAGTAGGGTGAGTGATTAATGGTTAATATGGAGTTTTTTGTCAAAAAATCAGAGACAAGCGTCGACCGATGACACGGCTCATTATCGTGCAACAGGCGCCAGGACCCCGCCTCACGGTATTGTGGTCGAGCACGACGAATGCGTGACAAAAGACGCTTCATAACTCCAAGGTCAAACACAGCAATAATCGTTTGGCCAGGTGGGATGAACTCTCGGTGTACAATACCCTCGGAATCGTAAAAACAAATCAGCATTGTCTTTATTTTTGACTTCTGAAGACGACCGACTTCTGATTGTCACAGAAGTCCTCACGACCTTCTTGGAATCGCTTAAATCACTCATGCACACTACTACGGGATAGGCACTGATCACCATAAACTTTTTTCATCATTTGAAATGTTTGAGACGTTCGCGCGTACGGTCAACAGTAAAGTGTGCTCTTCAATTTCTTGTAATATACGTGAAATCCCGGCTGGGGAAATTCGTAAGCAGATTCACCGGAGGACCTTAACATCGTTGGCACCACGCGGTATATCAATTTACTCGAAATTTCTACAAAAATAGTTAAAAACATAAGTAATTTATCATATAACTTTTGGGAATTTAAAACAATAACAAAAAATAATTAAAAACACTCAATTAATTTTCGCGCAAAAATTCTCCTCCTAAAGTGGGTATCAGCTGTTTCTGTCGCACGGCAAACCAGCTGTCTACGCAGAGTTGTAGGTAGCCAGGGACACTACATTATCTGCACGTGCAGTCGGTAAAGCAGTTGATAAGGCAGTTTCTCTTACTTAACTCTGCCTCCCGGTGGGGGTACACAATGTAACCAAATAGGTATGTTGCTCGAACGCATTAAAAAAATAGAAACGTTGAATATTGAATTGGAAAACGAAAACGCGGCACTTAAACTTCAAAATGAAGACTTAAAGAAATCGCTAACCATATATGCAAATGAAACGTCTTCTTCTCCATCAAAATCGACCTTTGCAGCCGAAACAGACGAAGAAGAGATTGAAAAAGAAACAAATTGGCTATTAAAAAAGAAAAAAAGTAGGGAAAGTAAGAAACGCAAAGCAGATTCTTCACCGGATGTAACATTGAATTCTCCGATTCCTGATGGAACAGCAGCAGATAAAACAGATACAAAAGTAAGCCATCGCCCTCCGCTAATTATAATATCGGAAAATTTTAACCAACCCTTGATGCGTTCCTTGATTATCGCAGATGTAAAAAAATCTTACACACTCAAGCTCACTGGCCCAAATTCCTGTAAAGTAAATCTTTCAGATAGTTCCGACTACAGAATACTTACAAGGAAATTAAACGACTCGAAAATTCCTTGGTACTCGTACGAAGACAAACAATCGCGTGATATACGCGTAATGGTAAAAGACCTTCATCACTCATGTGAACCTGAAAGTATTATCACAGACCTTCAAAAGCAAGGGTTTAAAGTTACGAAAGTCTTAAACATACTTCAATATAAAACAAAAAACCCGTTAAATATGTTTATTGTATGTTTTGAACCAGAGGACATTAAGAAAATTTACGAAATCAAACATATTCTAAATTCTGTCGTTAAACTCGAGCCCATCAAGCCATCGAATCTTTTGCCGCAGTGTAAATCCTGTCAGGCGTTCGGTCACACTAGAAACTATTGTTGTAAACCACCGCAGTGTGTAAAGTGCGCCGGAAATCATTCAACACTAAGCTGCACAAACCTGTCGAACTACCGCCAAAATGCTGTAACTGTAGTCAAAATCACCCTTCGAACTATAGGGGATGTGAAGTGGCAAAGCAACTTCAAAAAATTAAAAACGCGACTGGGAAAAATAAAGAGCATAATTGTGAACCAAAACGCTTAAGTACAACCACTTCCACTGCTCCTCAGAAAGAAGACACTAATGTAAATCATCAATCTGGAAAGCCCTCATTTGCCAGCATAACTAAAGGTGCTAATAAAGCTCAACAATGTCTGTCTGAAAATCAAACAAATGCGAATGTCACTGGTGATATTACTGGTAATTTTTCGTTCATTCTCAACAAGCTTAATAAGCTAGAAGAGCAAAATAGACTAACCCACGAACGTCTTACTACTCGTAGACTAGAGAGACAGCACAGCGAAAATAAAGCGCAAAAATGAAACCGATGAAAACTATGACCTGGAATGCAAATGGCTTGCCCAAACGTAGTAAAGAATTAGAGACATTACTCCATGTTGAAAAAATTGATATTTGTCTTATATCAGAAACTCATTTTACAAATGAAACTTTTGTTAGATTCAAAAACTACAAGACGTATTGCTCGAACCATCCAAATAACAATGCGAGAGGGGGGAGTGCCATAATTATCAGAGATAATATTCCCCACTACGAAGAAATTAATATAAGTATCCCAAAATTCCAAACTACGCCCATACATATCGGTTGAATCTAGTTTCGGAGAAATAGGCATTACCGCAATATATAGTCCACCTAGACACAATATTAAAATGGACTTGTACACAGAACTTATTTTAAAACACCATGGGAAATTCATCATGGGTGGTGATTTTTACGCAAAACACTCACAATGGGGTTCAAGAGTTACGACACCGAAGGGGAGAGAGCTATTTAAAGCTGTTACGGCTACTGGATGCGACTTCATGTCTACTGGCAAGCCGACTTACTGGCCTTCCGACACAAGGAAATTACCTGACTTGATCGATTTTTTCATCACTCGACAAATATCCAAGACATTCATTACTATTGAAAATGGATTGGACTTAAATTCGGACCACTCGCCAGTATATCTAATCCTAAATTGCCATCTAAAAGAAATCGACAAACCGCCTTATCTCTCTAATAGACATACGGATTGGGAGTATTTCAAAGTGATGCTCGACAAAAATATTGATTTTGAAGTAAATATAACAACTCAAGATATCTTAGAAGATGAAGTTCATACGTTTACCAAAGCTATTCAGGCATCGGCTTGGAAAAATACTCCTGTTCCTAGACAAAAAAACTTTTATATTAAATATCCATCGGACATTTTAGATCTCATAAAGAAAAAGAGAAAACTACGCAAAAAATGGCAAATCACGCGATTTCCCCAATATAAAACAGAACTCAACAATGTAACCAAGCTTCTCAGTACTAAAATAAAGTTATTCACGAATCAAAATATTTCTAATTATATTGAGAAATTAACGCCAAACAAACAATCCGATTATTCTCTTTGGAAAGCAGTAAAAAATGCTAGGAAACAAATGCACCCCTCAAAAAGCCAAACGGATCCTGGGCCAAAAGCGACGAAGAAAAAGCGGAAGTTTTTTCAGAGAAACTCACTAAAACGTTTAGTCCTATTCTGTTTCATGGAACTTTACCTCAGATGGAAGGATCGCAATGCGTAGAAGAAATCCAACCAGCAACAATTAAAGAAGTGGAAAATATAATTAAAAGTAGATTTTAACCAAGAAAAGCTCCAGGTTTCGACTTGGTGACTGCTGAGGTACTGAAGAATCTAACGCGGAAAGCATTAGAAAAACTTACATCGATAATAAACGCTTGCTTAAATCTCAGATACATTCCATTGTCATGGAAGGTATCTGAAATCATTATGGTACAAAAACCCGGAAAAAGCGCACAATAAGCATCATCATATCGTCCAATCTCACTGTTGCCTATTTTGTCCAAACTACTTGGAGTTGTAATTATAAAAAGACTTCAGAACATAATTGAAGAAAATGACCTTATACCAATTCATCAACTTAGATTTAGATCGCAACATTCTACAATCGATCAAGTTCATCGAATAACAGATATAATTGAGGATGAGATGGAAAAAAAGCAAATTTGCGCGGCTGTTTTTCTTGATGTATCTCAGGCGTTTGACAGAGTATGGCACCATGGCTTACTTCATAAATTAAGACTTATCTTCACACAGCATCTAACTGAGCTACTTGCCTCTTACCTGAGCAACCGCTACTTCAGAATCAAGCAGGGACAATCATATACTAAGCTACAGCCGATAAAAACAGGCGTGCCCCAAGGAAACGTCCTGGGACCACGCTTATACATTTTGTTTACTAGCGATATGCCTACGCCGCCAAACAGTACAATCGCAACATTTGCAGATGATACGTGCATCATTACTACTGGTAAAAATGTAGTAGAGTCGTCGAACAAAATGCAGTCTTCAATCAACCTAATTGTAGAATGGGCACAAAAATGGAATATTACTCTCAACGAGTTGAAGTCAATACATATAAACTTCACTAACAAAACTGATACGTATATCCACTTATATATTGGGAATGAAGTAATTCCCTACTCCACCTCGGCGAAATATCTTGGTTTGACGTTGGATGCAAAGTTAAAGTGGAAGGAGCATATACAAAGAAAAGTTGCGGAACTCAAACTAAAATAAAACAAAATAAATTGGTTAATCGGCAAGAAATCACCTCGAACAACCTCAAATAAAATTTTAGTCTACAATCAAACGTTAAATCCCATTTGGACATACGGAATTCAGCTATAACGCTGCACCGTTATACATCGAAATGGTGCAAAGATTCCAAAATAAAGTCCTGCGAAAAATTGTAAATGCCCCGTGGTACATACGGAACTCAGATCTACATCGTGATCTTCACATAAAAATTTTTCGAGAAGTCATTCGCAAAACGGCATCGAAACATGCCAGGTTGCAACATCATGTAAACGCTGAAGCCCGACAACTAGGAGAGGCTAGAAATAGCAGGCGCAGATTGAAAAGAACAACGTTCCATGACCTTTTAAGCAAATAAAAAATATTATAATATTTAGTTTAATACAAAGTTTAGTTTTGAAAAAGTTTCTTAATAGAGCTTTTATTGTTTTAACGTATAAGTTATGAAAAATATTGCTGGTTAGTACATTTGTCACTAGTTGCAATTCGAATGAAATGTAAAACCATATCTTGTTACGTTTCAATAAAAAAAAAAATTGAAATGTTTCAGTAAACGTTTTCCCAAGTTTAAAAAAAAATTTAATATTTGCTCTTTGCACTTTACGACCGATGACCACTTTTTGATCGATACCATCGATTGTAGTTATCCAATTGTCTTAAAATTTTTATGAAATGTCAACAAGAGATCATACATTTCATTTACCCACCAATAGGTGGCCATTAGAAACAGTTATATTTAAAAAGTTCTGTTTCTTTTGCGACAGACCTTGTATTTCCCTGTTCAAGATATTTCTACCGAATTTAGATACAAAATATGAAAATTTACGATTTCATTTCCATCACCAAAAGTAATAATTGATTTAAATACATCAGATCGACAAAATTGTTGTATTTGGAAATTAATTTCGTCAACACCTACATTTGTGTCCGCTAATGTAACACGATTACGTAGTCAGGTATGATCCAAATAGTTAATTTTTTTCTTGAAAATTACTCTCAATAATTTTTTTTTCGTGAACAGCACTGATGCACAAATTTGGCAATTTATTGCGTTTCTTATTTAGTTGCAGTCTATTCTACGTTCCTAATATCTTGCAATTGTTCAGAATATGTTGGTGCTGATGAATCAATTTGAAATTGTTCGCGTATATTTATGGCGAATACAAATGTTTTAACACAAAAATAGCTATAGTTTAAATATTCGTTAATTTAATTGGCTAAAGTAATGCAAAGAATGACCGGTCTGTCGGAAATCACCCGACAGTAGTAACACAGCAAAATCGAAAAGGTAGTCATTGCCGTTTAAATCTTGAATTTTTGTGACCAATGCTTTGAGAATATTTCTGAGCCATTATGCACTCATCTCAAATTATGATTGAACTTTTTCTCAATACTGCATCTTTTCCACCATTTTTATACTCTCGCAACAAAGTTGCTAAGGAGAGTATTATAATTTTGTTCACATAACGGTTGTTTGTAAGTCCTAAAACTAAAAGAGTCAGATATAGGGTTATATATACCTAAGTGATCAGGGTGATGAGTAGAGTTGATATCCGGATGTCTGTCTGTCCGTCCGTCCGTCCGTGCAAACTGTAACTTGAGTAAAAATTGAGATATCATGCTGAAACTTGGTACACGTATTTCTTGGTTCCATTAGAAGGTTAAGTTCGAAGATGGGCAAAATCGGCCCACTGCCACGCCCACAAAATGGCGGAAACCGAAAACCTATAAAGTGTCTTAACTAAGCCATAAATAAAGATATTAAAATGAAATTTGGCACAAAGGATTGCATTAGCAAGGGGCATATTTTGACGTAATTTTTTTGGAAAAGTGGGGGTGGCCCCGCCCCCTACTAAGTTTTTTGTACATATCTCGGAAACTACTATAGCTATGTCAACCAAACTCTATAGAGTCGTTTCCTTCAGGCATTTCCATATACAGTTCAAAAATGGAAGAAAGCGGATAATAACCACGCCCACCTCCCATACAAAGGTTATGTTGCAAAAGGAAGCTGCACCCAGACTATTTTTAAAAATTGAAAATGGGCATGGCGTCGCCCACTTATGGACCAAAAACCATATCTCAGGAACTACTATACGGATTTCAATGAAATTCGGTACATAATATTTTCTTAACACCCTGATGACATGTACGAAATATGGGTGAAATCGGTTCACAACCACGCCTTCTTCCAATATAACGCTATTTTGAATTATTTCTGATAAATGACGGATAATGAAATCTCGATTATCACTTTATCATGCGAGAGTATAAAATGTTCGGTGACACCCGAACTTAGCCTTTCCTTACTTGTTTAATTACAATTTTATTAGTTTCTATGTAGCGTTTGGTTTGTCATAAGTGCTTGTGCGTTCTACACCCGTCATCTAGTAAAGTAGCCGAAACGTCTGTTGATGCAATTACCAATGCGATTTATTCTTGTGATATTAGAAATGTTTTACCGATTCCACATGGTGCGTCCAACAAAAAACCGCCTTGTTCAGCAGCAGCAATCAGTATAATCCTAATCTTACTATATATGTATCACTACATAGTATGGAATAAAGTCGTATGCCACTATGTATGCTTAAATCTTTAAAACTACGCAACGGATTTTGATGCGGGTTTTTCTTTTAGTAGATAGAGTGATTGAAGAGAAAGGTTTATATGTATTATATCATCCATTAAATAGTGGAGAAATACTGTTATTTTTAAGATTTCTAATGTGATGTCTAAAATAATTATCCGCTTACATTGAAAACGCTGGCTGAACCCTATGAGTTTATTAAAATAATGTACTAAGTATTGTACTCATTGGGAAAGTCTATAAAAAACACCCCGATGGTATATGTTCATCTCGTATGGATATCCCACAATAATTTTTTTTTGTTATTTTCTACTACAAATAATGGGTAATTTTCGAAGCGATTTTAACCAATTCAGCATTCATTCTTAACCAATTAAATATCTTAAATACATTGTTGATTCAATATAGATCTATATGGCCTTTTACAGCATATGAATATGAATAAATATTTTCGAAGATATTACAGATTTAAAAATTGCGGGACGTAGCGTTTGGGGCGGTATCGATATAAATAGCCCGTCGAATCACTTTGAATTTAGAAGCAATCGGGCGCGTTTATTATCGGAGCTCTCTAGCAAGCGCTCTATTTAAACAGAAACGATGAAGTATATGCGACGCTAAAACTCGGTTCGATTACGATTAAAGAGCACTCACTGTTGGATTCATAACCTCCGAGGCACACATTTTGGTCAGAGCTTTCGCCTCTTTAGGGCGTCATTGTCCTCCGTGCTTATTTCGCCTCTTTCCAATTTAGCAAATCTCTATTCAACGGTGGATTTCCCTGGTGAAGAATCCAAATTCAACAGTATTTTTTCACCAAAAAGCAATGCTTTATTAACACACGAAATGCTTTATGATCCATTTTTTTGTAAACTAACAAAAGTTCCTTCACAAAAATGCTACATCTAATCAAATAGATCGTAGTAGTAGTATTATCTATGTGTCAGCCACAGTAAAGCGTGGACGGGTACTCTAGTATAAAAATAAGTTGGGTTTTAGTCTGTTCGCTAAACCTGACTAAACCGTTGCATGAAATGAAAAATAGCCTGAACCACTTTGAAGGTAATCCAATGAGGATGGTTTGTATAAAAAAAATTCAGAAAATGTTAATTTTTAACCGACTTACGAGCGTAAATTAAAAAAAAAATCATTGATTACTTATAACAAATAATGTTAGATTTAGACAGGGAATGTTATTCAGCATTTACCTAAGCTGCAATTTACTGATAAGAGCGAATTATAGCGTGAATAACAACAAAACAACAGCAACAGGCACTGTCAAGACGTTTCTTGCAAATTTAATACTTGCTAAAATAAGACAATCAGGGAAGATAACGATAACAGTTGCTTCGTCAGGAATTGCAGAACTCTTCTAAGGAATGGAAAAATTGCTCATTCATTTTTTAAACTTCCGTTATCCATAAATCTTGATCAACAATCAATATGTTCTATCCGCAAAAATAGGCCTCTTGGTTAACTATCGCAAGACGCCTCATTCATTATATGGGATGAGTGCCCCATGAGCCATAAAGCACATATAGAGGATGTACAGAACATTAAAAGACCTTAGAAACTCTTCTGCTCTCATGGGTGGGATTACTTTCGTATTTGCAGGAGATTTCCGACAAACTCTACCCGTCATTAACAGAGGTACACGAGCAGATATCATCAAAGCATGCTTAATATCATCGTCCTTATGGACTTGAAAATATAAAATTGCGGGCGAAGAGCTTATCTTCATGGAATCACTGATGATGATTTTCCACAGCAAATGCTTAAACTTGGGGAAAGAATTTTTCCCACTCCAAATTTAAATGGTAATTGTAATATTCTTCTAATATTCTTTTGGATGAGTATTTAGGCCAAACACCTGTAGTAAATAGTTTAGAAACTTTATTAGATGCAGTATACATCGATAATTTGTACGAAAAGGAATTTCATTGGTTGTGTTCCAGGGCAATAGTGGAATGATAGTGTCAACGAAATAAACGATCTAATTATTCAAAAAGTTTCCGGAGAAAAAAAAATAATACAAATCGATAGACACCGTGACTAATATCGAAGACGCAGTCCATTAATCACAGGAGTTTTTGAATTCATTAAACCCTTCTGGACTGCCACCACTTGAATTAGCTTTAAAAATTGGAATTCCAATTATAGTTTTGAGTAATTTAAGTTCTCCAAACATGTGCAATCGGACAAGACTGCTTATTAAGGAATTGAAGGACAATTTAATTGTAGCAACTATTATCGCCGGCTCAGCATCTGGTCAACTAGCTCATACACCGAGGATTCCGATGATCTCAAGTGATCTGCCATTCCCATTTAAACGGCTTCAATTTCCGTTGAAAACATCTTTCGCCCAAACGAGTCCCAAGGCCAAACATTAAACATTAAAACGAGAAAGTTTGTGTGAGAGAGTGTGCGCAAAACTATAACTTTTGAAATGATTGTTTAATACTCGTGTGTAGTTGTACGTTTCCAATTGCTGTGTTGTTATTTTATTTTTGAAGTATGTAAATATCTAAATTTGAATTTTGAACTCATGTTTATTATTTGAAATTTTTATTATATTTATGAATTCATTGGACTTTTAACATAATAATCTTAACACATTGTGATAAGTGAGATGAACATAAATTCGGTTCAGTAGTTTGGGAGTTTAGCCCGGACAAACAGTTGCGTCTGTTACGTTTCGTTATACCACGAGAACGGAATAAAGATTCTATGTCCAAACGCACCGAAATGTGTTCTCTCGTTATTGAGTTATACTATAAATGGTGTAATAAACACGACTTTATTTTATATGTATACATGGATTAAATTGACAAATTGTGTAAAACTTTCTCACAAGAGTTCCTTTACTTATAAGTTTTGACTACAAAAGATCACTAAAAATTTAATAACGAATGTAATATGCGTGCGATATGTTGCTTCCGAATATCCTTTGCATTATATTACTACTGTGATATTTTCGTCCTTTCGACAAATTGCCGACGTTGGTTAGTTTTCATACCCTGAACAGGGTATAATTACTTTGCCAAGAAGTTTGTAACACCCAGAAGGAATCGTTGATGATATATAAATTATTATCGTGATGAGCTTAGTTAATATAGCCAAATCCGTCTGTCTGCATATACGAACTAGTCCCAGAGTTTTTGATCTGAAATTTTGCACACGTCCACCATCGTTATCGAACCGCTAAAGAATATAGCTGACATACGAATTAAACGATCAAAATACAGTTTTTGTATGGAAAACTTTTATATTTAACTAGATATCTCCAAAATATTTGAGGTAAATTATTATCGAATGCAATAATACGAGTACAATCTGCGAATAACTTTTTTAGATCGGACCATTTATGTACTACAATGATTTTTCGAATGTCAAGAATCGATTCTTAATCGACTTCGACTTCTGAAGATCGATTCTGAAAAATCGATTATTTTACGAGAAAACTCGATTTCCGAGTAGAATCGGAATCGAGTTTACCATCCCAACTGGCAGCCATCGCATGCACATATAATAACCTCCGCAGAATAACCACCACAAAAAAAAACGATTTTTTTTCCATGTAATTTATATGGAAAACAGAAACTTTGAAAGAGGCATCTTTTGAGTGACTTTTTTTTTACACATTTCGAAAGTTTTGAGCCTGTTTTTCAGTTGAAAAAAAAGGTTGCCTCAAAATCTCACACCCTAATGTACATGTTTGTATGGAAACCTTTTTTATTAGTGAAGTGTACTCCAGCTTCGATACTTCTTCTTCTTAATTGGCGTAGACACCTCTTACGCGATTATAGCCGAGTTAAAAATAGCGCGCCAGTCGTTTCTTCTTTTCGCTACGTGGCGCCAATTGGATATTCCAAACGTCTCCACCTGGTCCTTCCATCGGAGAAGAGGTCTTTCTCTGCTTCTCCCGCCGGGTACTGCGTCGAATACTTTCAGAGCTTGAGTGTTTTCGTCCATTCGGACAACATGACCTAGCCAGCGTAGCCGCTGTATATTAATTCGCTGATCTATGTCAATGTCGTCGTATATCTCGTACAGCTCATAGTTCCATCGAATGCGACATTCGCCGTGGCCAACGCGCAAAGGATCATAAATCTTTCGCAGAACTTTTCTCTCGAAAGCTCACAACGTCGACTCATCAGTTGTTGTCATCGTCCAAGCATCTGCACCATATAGCAGGACGGGAATTATGAGTGACTTATAGAGTTTGGTTTTTGTTCGTCGAGAGAGGATTTTGCTTCTCAATTGCCTACACAGTCCGAAGTAGAACCTGTTGGCAAGAGTTATCCTGCGTTGGATTTCCAGGCTGACATTATTGGGGGTGTTTACGCTGGTTCCAAGATAGATGAAATTATCTACAACTTCAAAGTTATGACTGTCAACAGTGACGTGAGACCCAAGTCGCGAGTGCGACGACTGTTTGTTTGATTACAGGAGATATTTTGTCTTGCCCTCTTTCCCTGCTAGACTCATTTGTTTTGCTTCCCTGTCCAGTCTGGAGAAAGCAGAACTAACGGCGCGGGTGTTGAGGCCGATGATATCAATATCATCGGCATACGCCAGCTGCTGTACACTCATATAAAAGATTGTACCTGTTCGATTAAGTTCTGCAGCTCTAATTATTTTCTCCAGCAGCAGGGAGAAGAAGTCGCACGATAGGGAGTCGCCTTGTCTGAAAAGTCGTTTGGTATCAAACGGCTCGGAGAGGTCCTTCCCGATCCTGACGGAGCTTTCGGTGTTGCTAAACGTCACTTTACACAGCCGTATTAGTTTTGCGGGGATACCAAATTCAGACATCGCGGCATAAAGGCAGCTCCTTTTCGTGCTTTCGAAAGAAGCTTTGAAATCGACGAAGAGGTGGAGTATGTCGATTCTCCTTTCACGGGTCTTTTTTAAATTTGGCGCATGGTGAATATCTGGTCGGTTCTTGATTTTCCAGGTCTAAAGCCACACTGATAAGGTCCAATCAGTCTGTTGACGGTGGGCTTTAATCTTTCACACAATGCGCTCCATAGAACCTTATACGCGATGTTAAGGAGGCTTATCCCACGGTAGTTGGCGCAGATTGTGGAGTCTCCTTTATTATGCATTGAGCAGAGCACATTTAAATTCCAATCATTGGGCATGCTCCATAGGCCCCCGCCGCTTTGTTGTTCTTCAGGCGGGTAATTGCTATTCGAACTTCTTCATGGTGGGGCAATGGAACGTCTGCTCCGTCGTCATCGATTGGAGAATCGGGATCGCCTTCTCCTGGAATTGTACGTTTACTGCCATTCAGCAGGCTGGAGAAGTGTTCCCTCCATAATTTAAGTATGCTCTGGGTAACGGTGAATAGATCACCTTTGGGGGTTCTATAAGAGTATGCTCCGGATTCTAAACCTTTTGTAAGCCGCCGCATTTCTTCGTAGAATTTTCGAGCATTACCCCTGTCGCCGAGCTTATCAAGCTCTTCATACTCACGCATTTCGGCCTCTTTCATTTTCTGTCTGCAAATGCGTCTCGCTTCCCTCTCCACCTTTAGGTATCTATCCCAACACGCACGTGTTGTGGTCGATCGTAACGTTGCGAGGTAGGCAGTCTGTTTTCTCTTCGCTGCGACACGGCACTCCTCGTCGTACCAGCTGTTCTTTTGCACTTACTGAAAACCAATGGTTTCGGTTGCAGCTGTACGTAGGGAGTTTGAAATGCCGTCCCACAGTTCCCTTATACCGAGTTGTTGATGAGTGCTCTCAGAGAGCAGAGCTTCTCGACGTCGAACCGTCGCAGCAACAAAATAGTGGTCCGAATCGATGTGAGGTAGCTTGATGTATCTTCTTGTGCTGGAATCTAGTACCACAGATAACCATATTTCGGGCCCCGGCGAAGTCAATCAGCCTCAACCCATTCGTCGTGGAGGCTGAATTTACCGACCGTAGTACCAAAGATACCTTCTTTGCCCTCCCAGGCGTTAAAGTCGCCAAGCACGGTTTTGACATCGTGGCGGGGGCAGTTCGAGGCTGGTTGCTTCTTTGCATTGGGGGTGATTTTTTTACGTGGCGGGTCCCGAACACAGCGCACAACCCTATGTAGGAGATGTTTTCCCTTCTCACTTTAGCTCGTCTTCAAACGGGTGTTCTTAGGCTACCCACAGGATACTTGGTCAAAGACCCGAAGTCGTGAGCTGCTTGAGTCATATATAAAAGGATCGTTTCTGGCCACTCCCAAGTGAATGGCGATCAGAGAACTTTCCTCACTTGTGTGAACTTCTACACATGACTCCATCCTCCAGCTTCGATACAGCTGAAGTAAAATTTGTTTCTGGCTAGAATTATTTTCTTCTGTTTTTGATAATATTGGATTGATACTAGCTTAAAGGGTTATATACCTTCTTTGTCGAAGAAAAAAAGGAAAGTTTGGATTTTTTTTTAGGTAGCAATTATTTCATTACACGAATGTTTTCATTTTTTGATAGGACACTTTATTAACAATGTTTGTGCGAAATTTCGTGGAAAAATATCAAATAGTTTTTAAGGGGTGTCTGTTTCCCTTAGAAGCCTTTTTTTGGCAGAGCCCTGCGGTGACAATTCCCCAGGTAGAACAAGTCAGCTGAAACCATAAAAGTAAACAAATTTCATTAGTTTAGTGTAATTCCTTGTGCTTGAACGATCGTTTTTATGAGTTTTTTTTTGGTGCACACGGGAACGTTTTATGCAAAAAATGAACTTTTTGGTCACTAGAAATTTGAATGAATTTTATCATATCGGCGAAAAAAAATTTTGTGCGTAAAAAGTCGATTGTTCAAGCACAGAAAAATTTAATTACGAACATTTTAAAAAAATTTGAAAAAAGTCGGTTCAGCAGTTTTCCGCCAATTCATGTCATCGCAAAGTCATTTTTCAAAAAACACCATTTCGAGTGCTGTAACTTTTTTCTACTGCTCGAATCTCTATGAAAATGTTCTCAAAGAGTTGTTCTTTAAGATAAAGCAATACAAAAATTTCGATTTTTTGAAATTTAAAAAGGTATGTAACCCCTTAATGAAACTATAATAACGAACTTCAAAAATCAAAAAATATTAAAAAAAAAAATATTTTTTTTTTACCCAACTCCTCTTAACATTTCAAAGAAACTCGCGCTTGTTTTAACTTTTTTTATGCAGCTCAATAACTACTATTTTAATACAAAACAAATGATTCTATAAACGACATGATGATATAAAAAAATTATAACAATAGTTTTCAAAATATATTGATACAATACTAAGGAAACTTCACTTATCTTCCATACAATAAAGAATGGCAGTGGACCTGGTGATATTGGCATACGGGGTAGCGGGCACCCGGGAGACAATCCATTCTACAGTAACATTGACAGCATGCCAGATATACGTCCTCGTCGGAAATCCATTCCACTCGTTTCAGAACTTGTAAGTAGTATGTTTTTACATTTAAATCATCTATACATAATAACTTCATTGTATTATACTTTTATAATAAGTATATTTATATATCTATGTACATAACATTACAGTTGTACAAATCACTAAAAACGTATGTGGGATACATATAAAAATCATTGTGCTGTGTTTTTACGTTCATATACAGACATACTCACCTATGTAGTCGAGAAATAAAAAATAATTTGTTTGGCACTTACATGTTCTTTAAATAAATAAATGAACACATATGTACATATATTTATACACTAGGGTGGGTAAAAAAACGATGGTGTTTTTCGCTTCGTTCTCTGAAAAATTGGTGAATAGGCAACTGTGTGAAAAGCTCTCCAGGTACGACCTCTTAATTGTATTGTTTTTGTTTTAATAATAAAATAATATAACAAATAAACGTTGTTCTTACGTATATCTTTCTATGATGAGATTTTAAATATTATTGGAAGATCCGATAAATAGGGCTGTATATACATAAATGTTCAGGATGACGAGACGAGTTGAAAATCGACTGACTGTCTGTCCGTCCGGAAAAAGGGGACCAGTTCGTAGATAAATATAATCGGACCACTGTCATACCCACAAAACGCCATCAAGAGAAAATCTATAAAAAGTCATAACACTATATTAAAAATAACATAACAAAAAAATAACACTTAAAATTAAGAAAAAAATAGTAGTGGTTTAATGTACATATCGCCTAAACCACTTAGAGTGAAATATCCAAATTTGGTCAGGACAAATCACTTGAGCACCCCAATCGACACTGTAAAAAGAGATGAAATCGGTGATAACCCCGCCCACTTCCCATATATCGGATCCGTCAAAAGCTACTAGAAGCGCGAAAAATCAATAAGTAAATACTTCAGATCCGAGGCAAAATTTTCTTTTAACTAATAAAATTTTAATCGTTAACGGTTAGGCTAACGAAAAAATTTTTTTCGACTACCTTTTTTAAGGACACCTACCACACATTGTCACTCAAACAAGTGTTCACATGTTTGCAATGTGGTTTCGTTGGACTGCATTTAAACTAAACTAAAAAGGAACTGGTAGGCAACTTTAATCATTCTAGTTTCCTCTGAACAGATCCATAAAAGTTTCTTGTGTTATTATATCCTATTGTTAAACTGAAGTATACTTGTATAATACAATGAAATGACGTGAAAACTTTTTGGTGTTTATTATAAACAGTCTTATTTTTAATTTCAATATTACGGCCTGAATACGACGTGGCATACTGTCAACAACAGCTTTGGATATTTTTGGTTTGATAGCTTTCTATGCAGATCACATTTTTGACCACAAATCATCAAAGTTTCCATTATCCCCTGCAATTCCTATTGTCAGAACAACCCAGAGATGTTCTATAGGATTAAGATCGAGAGATTCTGGAGGCCAAAAAATCACTTTATATCCGCTGTCATGCAGCCATTTAGTGGTACCTTTAGCCGTATATTTGGGGTCGATGTTTTGTTGGAATACAAAGCTCTCCTTATGTAAACCAAACTTATTCCGCTCAAAATGTCAATATAATATTGGGACTACCACCACCAAACTTAAGAGTTGGTTTAACATGGTGAAGCTAAATTCTGGAACCGGGTTGTTTACATGACCATTAACGGTCGCCAGACCCCACAACGATTAATTTTGGATTCATTTGGCCGAATTACATTCGCCCGTTTATTTTCGGTCCAATTCGCATGTTACTTAACAAACCACAGTTGTGTCTGGCAGTGAGCAGTGGCTCTTTTACTTTTTCTTTTCATTTTAAACTTTTGTTTTTGGTTTAACTGCGGATCTTAAAGTATTACGTGCAGTGTCAACAGAAACATTAATATTATTGTTCTCAATTCACGACATACTTATGTATTTTAAACTCCTCAAATATCACAAAAGGAACAACTGCCATAATTAACATTTGGTAGAACAGACGTGTTATTGTATACGTTGGCCACTGGTCCCACTGACGCATCCAGTTGTGAAGCAATTCCACGATATCTTTTATCTTTTTTTAAAAGTTGCCGAATTTCCGATTTACATTTTTGGCAAAAGATAGGTAATTTTAAACATCTACATGAAATACAATTTTTTTTATTGTGAATGATATTTGGAAAATGTAAGTTTAGCACTCAGATTTAATATACAAAAAATAAATACATATTTATCCCGCTAGAAATATTTCAATTTTATACCTATTTTCTTGCTCACGTGTTTCGCTGATCAAATAGAGAACAATGATAATGTTGTAAAACCATATGAACACTTGTTTGAGTAACTGTATATAGGATATACATATTATACTAAAATTAGGAACATTTCCGATATGAACGTCGTATGAAATCATATTTGTCAGAAAAAACTAAGTTTTACAAAATTATGCTACACTCCTATGCAAGAGTTAAATTAGCCAATTGTTCATTGAAAGCGAACGGTTAACAGCTGTCTTTGATTCGCCATATTGCTCGTCGTTATCTTTGCGGGCTGCTCTCTTGCCAAAGAATAATGTGTTAAACCAACAACGAGAAAAGATGAGTTCTCCACCAAAGAAAGAATCGCAACATAGTTGCAGAAGATATGTTAGCGAAGGATTCGACCACAAATGCTGTCCGTTTTTCTGAACATTTGGTTTGGTTTGTTCGGTTCACTACTCTCTATTGCTTGCCGAATCGAAGGCAGCTATTGAAAATGCGCGATGACTACATATACGAGTACATACATATACATATATGTATGTATTCACTAATGTACATATTTTTCTTTTATAAACATGAACGTTAAGACAGTCAAAAGCCATATATGTACATACATCCATGTAGTTTTAATATACTCGTAATGTACAAATAATAAGGATAAGGTTTTGTGTTTCTATATGGATTCTCTTTATTTGTTTCAAAATATTCTACTTCTCTTTTAAACACATATACATACTTATTTAGACCTAAAACTCTGTTAAATCGTAGTATATTCAATTTATATATTTATTGTTTACGATAATTACATTTGTACTTGTACAATCCATATTTGTTAATTACTTCATTTAAATAAGATTTTATTTCTTAATATCATTATTATTTTTTTTTGTATGGGTCAAGTAATAAAATACTATACTCGTAAGCAAATATGAGTTGTAATTTTTGTATTAATCCACAAATATTTCTTGCTTGCATCTTCTACTTCTAAATCAATGTTTATGTAAAAACAACTGCAACAAAAAATTTAAAATAAAACCGAAAATAAATCGACCAATATAATATCAATATGCTGTATTTGCAAATATGGATCAAAAGGTGCTCAAGGTATATGAACTAATTCAATTAACATAATGATATAATAATTCATATATATAATTTGAAGAAAGTAACTGCTTTATTTTCTGGATAAAACTATTCATTGCTATATAGTAGCGTTAATTAGAACATTTACAACCAAAAGACCTGTTAAAATTACTCTAATTAATTACACAGTTTGCACAATACTTCTGTTTAATGGTTCAATTTTCTACTTGCTAGCACTTGAATGAATGACATATACAAACAAATTATGTAGTGATGATAACGTTTTTTTTATTTCTGTGCGAAGCCAAAGTGGTATAGAATTTGTTTTGATTTTGTTTAAATGATCACTTTTTTTTCTGCCAGATGTCAAAATTACACAGAATTTCTATTTTTTATATAGCTTTATATGAAACAGGCTGTATCATTTGTATATATGTTAAAGTGTTCTTTTAATACCCCGTTAAATTTACGATTTATTCCGATATTAAATAATGGGTTGAAAAGTTGCTCATATTAGGAATGTTAGTAAGTTAAATATAAAAAGTGTCCGGCTTTAAAATTACATAGCAATAATTAGAGTTCAACACTTCTCTTTATGCTCTGGATAATCGCCAAGTTATCTTTCGTTTGCCCTTTATTGAGAACTGATAGAAACTTTCTAAATCTTAATAATTATTTGAATAATAATGTCAAAAATGCAGAACTTGTGAAGCTTATTACCAATTAAATCAAAATTAGGAAATGCTCTTTTAATCTGTAGAATATGTTGCGAAAGTATAAAAACATTCGCACTACACGCTGTTTGGAAATGATCACAATATTTTGAACTCCACCCGATTTTAATACCCTGAACATGGTATATTGACTTTTACCACGATGTTTGTAACATAACAAAGAAACGTCGGTTATCATATAATGGTTGTCAAAATAGTCTTGCGGTATTTTTATTGAATTTTTTTTTTTTTATTGAAATTGAAATGAATTTTTGATGACTCATGCCAAGCTCTTGACCGATGCTACGGCTGCTACTATGCCGGTCTCTTTCGACCAATTCAGCGATTTTATCGCAATTTTCGACGACAGGCCTTCCGGAGCGTGGCGCATCTTCGACCACCTCTACACCAGAACGAAAACGTTGAAACCATAGTTGTGCGGTGGAAATGGAAACTGTATCGCGTCCATAAACTGCACAAATTTTATTGGCGGCTTGAGATGCATTTTTGCCTTTATCGTAGTAGTACTGTAAAATATGCCGTATTTTCTCTTTATTTTGCTCCATGTTTGCGACGCTATAAATCACGAATGACTTAAAAGAAACGACAATCAATCAAACACGTATTAGCGCGTGAAATGAGCTTTCCAAAAAAGTATAGCATGACCCGATGCGATGAATAAAACTAGAACTACGCGCTTTCAGCGCCAACTAGCGAAAATACCGCAAGACTTTTTTGACAACCTATATATAATTGTTTTGTTCACCTAAAGGTTGTTTTTGTTTCTTAAAACTAATCGAGACAGATATGGAGATAAATGACATATGTATATATGTATGTATATAAATGATCGGGGTGACAAGACGAGTTGAAATCCAGGTGACTGTCTGTCCGCCCGTCTGTCTATGCAAGCGATAACTTGAGTAAAAAATGAGATACATATCTTGACGAAACTTGCTACAAATGTTCGTTGGCACACAAAAGCGTTCTAAAATCAAGATACAAAATAATTTGGTACAGGAGATTGCAATAGCGAGGAACACCTGTGGGCTAAGCTATTTTTACAAGTGGGTGTGGCCCCGCCATTTAAATGAGTAAATGTATATATCTTTCAAGAAGCAAAAGCTAACTCAACCAAGCTTGCTAAAAAGAAGTTATAGTAATTAGAACCTCTCCATATACTGTGAAAATCGCTGAGATTGGATGATAACTACGCTCATTCCCCGGTTATGTTGAAAAATATTAAAGGTGCGATAATTCACTGAGTAAGTGCGCCCTAAGCTTTAAATTGCAAAACCAAGATGGTGGCGACGGGCTTTATAGGAGCCGGTGTTTCAATTAGCGTGTCATTGCCCTCTTTTTGGTGAAATCCTATCAACCAGGTACTATTTGATATGTTTCCACCAAATTAGATGTACGATTATCCAAACATTCCTATGATACTGTGAAAATGGGCGAAATCGGATGACAATCATAATTTCCATCTGATTATTTCACTTTCCATTATACAAATCACATATCATTGAAGTTATCAGATTAAAAAGATATATTTTTTGTCGGAAATGTTTAAGTGGTACAAAATTAAATAAAGCTACAAAAATCAGTTACAAAAATTGGAGTTTATCCAACGTACATTGTTCGATAGTTACCGTATTTTAGTTCTTAAAATCCGTAAAGAGCACGGTAAATATCAAGAGTTTTTTTGAAAAAAAAATTCTAATTTAACTCCATAGCTAATCAGCTGTATTCATTGCTTACGCTTTTTGTAGCAGCCACTAAAGTTAAACAAGTTTTTATGAGCCTATTTTCGTTTGTTTGTCTAGAGAAATGGATCAAAGAATTTGTTCGTGAAGTCTTGGCCAAAAGCAATACTGTAACGATTTAACTTAATATTCGCCAGACATGGCTCCATGCGACCTTTTCTATTTCCAAAATAAAGGCCGTTGTTTTACAAGCTTAGACGACATGGTTGAAAGAGCCAAAGGCTAACCCCAAAAATCGAGTTTGAATTGGAAGAAGCGCTGGCATACATATGTATGTGCATAATATTACATGGGGACTATTTTGAAGGCGATTTCATTAATGTAGACAATGTAATAAATATATTTTTCAAAAAACGAAAATTTGTTTTTGAACACCTCGTATAGCTGCCATATAAACTGACCGATCAAAATCAAGTTATATAACTATATAGTTTTATTTGACAAAACATTTTCACTAAATTCGGCAAGGATTATTTTTGAAGACAACGCTACAATCTTCGAATCGGATAATACCACCGTAGCCATGTAAGCAGGTAAAGATATGACGTATGTATGTATGTATATGACGAATATTTCAGCTGAAATTAAACTGAACATCCATCTGGCACTACTAAAGACCTGTATGTCTATGTATGGCGTGGCAGTTAGCCAGTATAACATCTCTGAACGGTTTTATAGCTTCGGTGCAGCCGAATACCATTTTTATAGCTTTTGTGTTAAATGCAATATCGCAAATTATGGAGAACAAATTCTGATTTTACAGAGTTTTCATGAAGATCATACAGCTATGGATGTTTGCTTTTTCCTTATTCGCATGAAATTTTTTTTTAGTTTGGCTTAACTATAAAATGATGTGTACACAATAATATTGGGTAATCGAAAAAGTCTTTTCGAATTTTGTCAATAGATAGATAGAATTATGGAAAATATTGAACAGGACCGTCACATAAGCAGCCATGCCATCGCTAAGGAACTTAACATTAAGCATCAAATGGTTTTGAATCATTTAAAAAAGGCTGGCTACCACAATAAGCTCGATGTGTGGGTACCACATGAATTGTCTGTGAACATTTTAATGGACGGAATTAACATCTGCGATTCTTTGCTGAAACGAAATGAAATCGAACCATTTCTGAAGCGAATGATAACAGGAGACGAAAAGTGGATCAAATACGACAATAATGTGCCAAAAAGATCATGGTCCAAGCGTGGTGAAACTCAACAAATGGTCGCAAAGCGAGGATTGACGCCTAGAAAGGTTATGTTGAGTTCTGATTGGAAAGGAACATCCACTATGAGCTGTTCTAGCTAGACTACACATCTTTTATGACTCGGCAAAAACTAGGAGAGCTTGGCTGGGAAGTTTTGATGCATCCACCATATAGCCCTGACGCCGAGAAACCAGAAAAGTTTTACACTGATGGAATAATGTCTCTACCGAAAAAATGGCAAAAAGTGGTCGACTAAAATGGTACATATTTGGTTCATTAAAGTTCATTATAAATATAAAAAAAATAAGTTAAAGTTTGATTAGACATGCGAAAAGACTTTTTCGACTACACTACAATAGTTGTAGTTGGTAACTTTTTTTTTATCATCCAAACTTATATTAGATACTTTTCATACTCTCGCAACAAGTTACTTAAAGTCCTAAACGTAGTTGATAATCCAAAGAACTATTCGAGGTAGATTTAGTGCTATGTATGTAGAAATAGAACAGGATGAAACGAATTGATACTCGGATCTCGCTCCGTTCGTTTGTCCGTACAGCAGCATGGCGAGCTTGTGAAATACTTTTATGAAATTAATTGTTTCCCAACCACAATGTAGTTTGGTGCTGAAAATGGTTCAATATAATGATTTGGACTATTGTAGTTGACCTCAAACAGTATTGGAACGTACATCGGTCGCGCAATGCCTAGCACGATCTTGGAAATTAATATTTGTGAAGAAGGCACAATAGAACACAGGTCGTAGTGCATAATTTTTCTCAATATCTGAGACATCTCACACTCTGATATACAGGGATAGCATATTACTTGCTGAAGAATAACTTAAGAAGGGATATTGAAGTAAAGTGCGATGATGTGGTAGTGATTTGTGAAGATTTACATTGGTTGATTTTAAAATAGATATTTCGGAAGTTATGTTAGATATGTATAGTAGAAACCCGATATGAACACATGACCTGTAGTATGATCTGAAGAAAATGAAGAAAATCAATTGAAAGTAAAAACGAATATCTAATGATGAATGAATGAAACAGTTCACATATCTTAAGTTATTACAAATTGCGTGAGTATTAAGAGTTCGGCTGCTCTCGAACTTTGATCTTCCTTACTTATTTATATCCTTCTTTAATTTTTTGGATGTTTAAAATAATTGGTTTTTTATTTGTGTGCATTTAATGGTCTGATCCTTTGCAATAAAAATTTTACATATGCATTCAGTGACTGGTATATATGTATGTTAGGGTGGGTAAAAAAATAATATTTTTTCGATTGCTACTCTGAAAAATAGGGTAGACAACTCTACGAAAATCTCTTCAATTTTTCCGTAAACTTAATTATTTAAAAGTTATAAACAAATTTTTGTTCTTTTGATTTTTGTAACTTAATTATCATTCAATGAATCACTTTGAATAGCAAAACTCATAGTTTTGTGGGAAATTTACTGCTCAGTACCAATAAAAGAATTGTTTTTTTTTTACCCATCCTTATAATTATACATACGTAGTTCGACAAGCAATTCATTTGTATACTTCTCATATTTTAATTGACACGACATTTTCACATTAGAACATGTTTTAAAATATGAAATATAATTGAAAAATTCTTAAACTAATGTTTGATATACATACATAAATAATTAACGTTTAATGGCCAACCAAACAAACTAACACCGTATTATAGACAATGGCAGCCACCAAGCGCAATGCCGGATTAACATCAGCCGTACCGCGAGCCACTTTGAATGACGAAGAACTGGTAGGTATATATACAATTTTTCTTGTTAATATTTTAATAACAAAGGACCTTCAACTATATAGATTTATTGCAAAATATGTCAATAATGCTATTCCAAACTTTAGAAATATTTGAGTAGGAACGGAAATACTACTTAGTCTTGCCATAAATTTTGTTACAAAGCTTTCAATGCATGCAGCGAATGGAAGTTCTTAGAAAAAGGTGTCATGATTTTTTATTATAATTTATATGCAGTGCCATCAGAACAGAGATTGCTTTTGTCTATTAACAGCGGAGTGGGGAGCTAAAGAAAATCATAAAAAATCAACAGAAGTGGGGAAAAAGCGCAAGTGAATTTTATGAGTTTCATCAAAAAATTAATATTTTTTGATTGTTTGTTTACTGCACTATTGATCTTTTTTCCTAAGCATCTACAGTTGTTGACCGAAATACACACGTGGCTACGCAAACCTTACCACTTAAAATTTTCATGCGGTATAAAAATTTTTTATTTAGAAATAAGTTAATGACATGTTATTAATTAAAATATTAAAAATTAAAAACAAAACACATTCAGCTATAGATCAATTCAAAGATAGTGAGCTTTACAAAATGAGCTCGAAATGTAAGAGACTGACATCCGATGAAAAAATTATATTTTTTATTTTTTTAATTTAATTTCATTTACACTATAATTGAAATTAATATATTATTTTATTTTTTTTTTAGTTGAAACACGAAGTTTAGTCGGTGAATTACTTTAAAAACAATAAAATCGGCAGCTTTTGTATAAGCACAGAAAAGCTAATTTGTGTTTTACTCATTACACGTAATAAATTAAAAACTATAATTTTAATTAGATAATATAATTTAGTTTCCTTATGCTTACTAAAAAAATAAAAAACAAAATTGAAGAAAATCCCGAATGAACGAAAAAGACCGAAAAAAATTTAAGAAAGGATAGTGGTAAGGTTTGCGTGGCCACGAGTGTAGAAGTAGTTTCCCTCGCGTGTTTCGAACTAATTTAGCCACTCTTTGAAAACAGGAAATAATGTCAAGGGAAATGGATATATCGACCTCATCTATGTCAAGACTTATCCGAGATGTTCTCCCCATAAAATCCTACCGTCGACCATCTTTTGACAATGCCCTTGAAGCAAATTAGGGTCAACAGATGCAAGCTACGGCTTCAGTGGCACATGGTACTTTTTACAGATAAAAAAATTTTGACTGTTTATAACAAACAGAACAAACTACTCAAAAACTGCCGAAGATGTAAAATACAATAGGGAAATTCTCTTGCTCTTACAAAACCCTTGCACGGTGCACGAATTACAGAATTTTCCTCTTGATGCAACGGCACAACAACAAACAAACGCAGAAAATTATTTGCAATGCCTATAAAATATGTCAGACCAAAACTCATGTTTATTTTCGTGCAATGACACGTAAAAAAATAATTGCAAACCTGTTTTAGCTGTCATTTTACATAAAGACATATTTCGCCGTTAAATTGTTGAGGAAGGTAAGTTTTAAATATATTCTATAATTGCAATTTAAATTATAAAGATTTGTTACAGTTTTTTGTTAAGAATGAATGCAGAAAGTGCGCTAATTCACAACAGTCATTCTCAATAAATTGACCGAATCAGCTGTTCCTATAAATATCAATAGATTCTGCAATGGGTGCTCTCTTGGCCTTGAATATTTCGGTATAGGATTTTTGCATCGTGCTATCTTGCAAGAGCAAGATAATCCTCCTAATATGTTTTTCCATGGGTTCAACGTGGTCACCATTCAGCTGCTGGAATGTTTTGGTGGCAGTCTCCTGTAAATGCGTTTCCCTCTTCACTTTGGTGTAAAAAAGTTAAAAGCGGGGCAAAAGTGTACCAAAAGGATGTTCTAGAATGTGTGGGTAAGGGATCGTCTCAGTGTGACCTTTCGAAAAAGTACTTATTTTCGAAATTTTTTTATGTTTAAATTAACTAATCGGTCCGGTTTTTTTTATAAATAAACACATTCATGACTAATACAGAATGATTTTTTTATGTTCATTGATTGGGTGTATAATAGTTAAATAAATTGTAGAAATTACACTTAAAAAAAAAGGTCCTGTACGATGTCCACGATTGCGGCCGCAATTTTGATCTAAATTTCAAAAAGATTATTAATCTGTAGAAAAGTAGCTATCGCGTTATGGAGTGTTTTTTTTTTGAAATCTGACAAAATGGCGGCGGTTTGAACAAAAAGTATCGAATTTGGCCCTTTCTTTGGGCAATCTTAGAAAAAATAGGAATATTTAAAAAAAAAAAGATTTTCATAGCGCGATAGATAATGATGTTAAAAATGTTCTCTCCAATTTGGAACTAGATATTTGCAAAACTCTTTTTTTGAGAGTGAGTGAGTGAGTGAGAAACACCATTCTGAGAAAAACGTGTTTAAAGATTAGAGTCGCTCCATTACGGACTCTGTTTCCTTTCTACAAGAAACGCTATAGCGACCGTAATATTTTGAATTTCGATTTCAAAATTTGAGAGAATGCTTATTACAGTGTATACTATCCGATATTGTAACAAAAAAAATGATTTTTTCGAAAATTTCACACTGAGAAGATCCCTTAATTTACGCGCAGTGAAATATTTGACTCGAAAACTCGAACGTAGTAAGGTTTTCTTACAGAGGATAGCTGTCAGCAACAGCCTCGTAAGGATTTTATTTTACAAATGGTCTAGTCAATATTTTCCGGCGTTTTAGACTCCGTATTAGTAGTAATTCAAGTACAAGCCTGCCATCAGTGGATAAACATGAGTATTAAGGCGGAAGTGAATATATGCCGACCGTGTTTTATTAAATTAATCAGTTGTATTAAAATTTATCTAAGGAATTCTTAATTAAAATATGGTTTTGAAGTAATTCAAGGATATGTGTTTCAATATTAAGAAACTCCGATTGAATATAGAATCTGTAATTCATCGCACTTGATTAGGAATATATTTTTGAACTGACGGTATATTCTTCCCAATCTTGAATAAGATACTGACGCAAAAAATTCACATAAATATCTACTATGGCAACGTTTATTTATAAAAATCTGTCGATTTTACATAGAGTTAGAGTTAAAAGTTTTGAAACAAGACAACATTAAAAGATTTGTTAAAATTAACTTGTATAAATAATTTGTAATTAAGAGATATAGTTTACTAATTTACGTTTGTCCAACATTAGAAAATGCACGTTTACAAAAAGGCTCTACAAGCGCTTATTTATCCAATTTCGTCAACAACCCCACATAATTTCGTACTGTGGACTGCAACATCGCCAACTTACTGCTACGAATGTGAAGGACTGCTATGGGGCATCGCACGACAGGGAGTTCGGTGTACAGAATGTGGCGTGAAATGCCATGAAAAATGCAAGGATCTCTTAAACGCTGACTGCTTGCAAAGTACGTATATTTTCTAAAAATATTATACATAGAAATATAACATTTGAAGTTATGGAAGAAATATCTGTTTATAACTATGCGCACTATCCATTTATATACTATACTCCAACATATAATATAGTATCCATATGTATGTATGTTAGTTTAAACTGTGTCATAAATAACTGCGAACAAAAAACGTTCAACTCGTGTCGTTTTTCATGTGAAGGGTTTTTTTTAGACAAGTGGTTTTCAATGAGATAATACTTTTTTCAGTGTTGGTCTTATTAACAGCTGTTACTCATTATGGTTTGCCATTTCAATGAACAGGATTATTACGGAACAAGTTTGCAAATCCTACAAATTTATTACCAAAATATTGGTTTGGCCCAGGGGACGTATCGTGCGTTGCGTCCTACATTCGATGAAGGTCACTTTTGGTTGAATGGATACGTTAGTAAAAATATACGCATTAGAAGAGATTATAATTCACAAGTCATTGTTGCGACGCCGTTTCATCCTCGAAAAGTTACTATTTGGTCTCAGAGGTTCGCATTTCTTTAAAAATGAAGCCTGCCATAATGAATTACTGTGAATGCTTAACGTGTGTGGATACCTTTGGAATCAACTTATTGAGGGAGACTTTTGGTGAGCGTATTATCTCGCGACGTGACCTCCAAGAACGATTTAGTCGCTTGTTTACACAGATAACCCCGTGGCGATTTACGACTTGAAAGAGATATTCGGCGCGTTATTGCTGACATAAGGCCCCCAATTGCTGCAAAAAGTGGTAGAAAATTTGGCCTCTCGGCAGGATTTTATTTTATTGCGTAGACTAATTTTTAAAACATAATGACTAATCCTTATCTTTAAATAAAGCTAAATACTTTGCCATAACTTAAATTATGTGCGCTTTATTTTTCTATTTCCACATGCATAAAAAGCACCTATTATGTACATACTTCTATACTATCAAGCTGCAAACTCGCTACACTGTGAAAGCAGATTATAAATTTATGTCACCTTTTGAAGGTTATAAATAGTTGAAGCAAATCAATTGTTCCCCTAAAAATTTAAGTAAAAGGCATAAAAAGTTTTAATATTTTAAATAGATGTTTTTTGTCGTTTTTTCAATCGTGCTAAATAAAAAACAAAATCCCAGTGAATTTATGGAATATAAACCAATAAAAAGTCTTAAAAAATAAAATATTCTATGGTTTTGAGGTCTTATTTTGTGAAATCATGTAAAAATTTTGTAAAAGTCATCTTATGCGTTCCAAGATTGGATTTTAACTTCAAATAACTTTTGAATGAGTCGACTTAGTGAAAAATTCCTATTGGACTTCCGTACAAATATACAT
The DNA here is from genome assembly GCF_016617805.1 of Bactrocera tryoni. Taxonomy (NCBI): domain Eukaryota; kingdom Metazoa; phylum Arthropoda; class Insecta; order Diptera; family Tephritidae; genus Bactrocera; species Bactrocera tryoni. Next base: position 12,527,877 of record NW_024395824.1, on the reverse strand, counting down.
TTTTACTTGACAATAGTTTGTTCAAATCCATCAAATCCGGGTCCATTTTTTTCTACAAAATCTATATCGTAAATGTTCTACGGATCATTCTGAGCAACTTACCTCAAGAGACTATGATTCTAAAACGAGTTTCGACCTAGCGATTTTTAAGACGAATAAATTTATAATCCCTAAAAAACATCGCTGGCTCGAACCCGATTTAAGACCCATTATCCGAGGAACATTTCCCGCATACGCGATTTTTCCATTTTTTGACTCCCCATAAATCCCGTGTGTTCTGTAGTGTGTTTCGGTTTTGTGTGGATCGATGTGTGGTGTTCTCGAGAATTTGAGGAGGAGGTGTAACTCATTTAGACAATACCTATGTTATTAATAGTGTGGTATATGTATTTAGAATCATCCAAGCATATTAGCGCAAAAAACGATATATCAGAAAAGTCTCTTTTAAATTTTTACTTTTTAATAAAAAAGGAGCCGCCGAAAAAAGCTCAAAGCATGGAGCTGAAGATAAGGCGAATTCAATTATAACAGCAATGAAGGATCGCATGAAGCAGCGTGAACGTGAAAAGCCCGAAATTTTCGAATTAATCCGGTAAGCTCCATAGGTTTAAGTTATAAAATTATTTGAATATAGTGCCGTTCAAACAAACGGCAAAGATACACACACTCACAGTTATATATACATAATATATATATATATATATATGCTGTTGCGTCGTTCGTCGTTCGTCCACCATTTGACAAAGTAGTTGCAATGCAATTGTGACCATTTCTTTTGTTGTAGATGGCGCAATATACTAAAAGCAGTGTGTAATTTACATAACACGGTCATCTGTTAAAACCTTATGGATAATTATACTCTTTTGATATATATTTGTATAATAAGCAAATAATTTGCAATACAAAAATTTCGCGACTTTAAGTTAAGGTTCAAAGTACTCTATCTTTTAAGATCTATCAAAATTGCAAGTATGGTCAACTTTATTAAAATCGGTAGTTTATCTCGTACAAACAAGGTGACACGTAATAGTTATATGCATTTATAGTATAGTATCCATTAGAACTGAAGAAACATACCAAACCTAATATAAAACGTGTTTTTTCTAAATAGAACGCAAAAAAGCCAAAATGCCAAAAAAATTTAATATTAATTTAAACTATCCAAACATTTTTGTGTTGCTGTGTGTGTTGGGTTCTATTGCTAACCACCAAGAAAGCACATTATTATGATTTAAAAAATTGTAATAATTCTTTGTAGCATTGCCAACTAAGGTTGTTTCAAAACTTATTTTAAATGTAGTTTCATAAATGCTTCACATAGTTACATAGAACACTTTTTCAATAATTTTACAGTTTTAGCTTTTTATTGTCCCATCACAGTTTTTTAAAGAAACTATACGAAATTGAGATCGATATTGTGCAGGCCATTGAAAAACTATGATATGAACTAGTCAAACTAAGACGCATATTTTGAATCGATACTGTGCTGGCATATCCGTTTTAGTGGCATATTCTTTTCTTGGCGTGGCAGCAAAATTCTATCTAGGAGAATAAATGCAAATCACTTCAAAACTATTAATTTGCCTACACAATTATCTTTTGATATACCATGGACTTAAACTTTGTCCTTATAGTTTGAGTACTTGCTTCAATCATCATATAAAAAAGTGTGTTACTTGTATGCACGAATTGTATGTTATTATCGAAATACGAAAAAGGTGAAATAATTATTTTATAATTTTTTACCTGTACTTATAAAAATTTAATGATTTATTTGTGGACACAGTACATGTATATATATGTACATATATAGTTATATATTAGGGTGGGTCAAAAACAACAATTGTGTTTTCGAAAGCTTCTCCATGTATGATCTCTTAATTGTAATGGGGAGGTCTTCCGCCGAACGGTTTTTTATTTTTTCTTATTGTCAGTTAAAAAACTCAAAACTCTCTTCAAACAACTTAAAAAAATTGTTTAATTGGTTAATCATATTTTTCTATTCATAGAAACTCAAAATTGTGTAAATTTTCCTGAAATTCACAAAATAAATTGAAATTTTTCGACCTTTCTATAAAATCAACTTAAATAAACTAAAATAGACAAATTTCAATATTTATTACTATCTTCTAAACGATTAGGCTTATGATAAAATTGTTAGAGAACTTTTTCGAAGAGCTTCAATGACCTACAAAATCATTAAGCTATTTTTTTGAAGTGGTTGAAGCGAGCTATGAATTTTTTTATATTTTATATATATTTATATATAGATATATATGTATGTATATCTGTGAGTGCTAATATACAAAACTATGAAGATATAACAAAAAAAAAACTGTTTAAAAATACAATGATTTTACCATTACATTTTAATAAAAATAAACTTCACTTGGTTTCAATTAATAAGTTCATACATGTATTTATTTTATCATTTATGTTTATTACGATTATTTTACTTAAAAAATATAATTTACTATTAGATATCGTACGTATCGTCGTTTTCGTGCAAATACTAGTAATATAAGACAGGTATATTTCTGCATTGAACTCGTTTGATAAATGGGTACTACGTATATAATGTTTAAAAGCAAAAACGCTTTGACGGCATGTTAATTATACAAGATATTAATGAATAATACGTTTGGTCTGGTGTAGTTCGTTGGTTTATAACAAAGCTCTTGTACTACAGGGTTTTGGTCGGATGCATTATTTTTAAGAAAGTATTGAAATGTCAACACAGGGCTTGCAGAAGGGTATTAGACGGTATTAATAATAACACATGCAATTGTGTTCATTAACTTCGATATATTTATAAATTTCATTTCTTATAGTCTAAGTTTAGCTACGAGTTTTATTTGTCGAATCAATAAGTTTTTGCTTAGTCGTTTCATCACGAGGCCTAGTCAATCCGAGTGTGTCACTCAAACCATTAGAACATGACACTTGTAACTGAAAGCTTCTTAAAAAAGGTTGAGCGGGGTAATCTTGGTATTAAACAACTGAAAATACTAATAGCGCAACTTTCCATTGTGTTAATAAATGGGAAATGATAAGTACTAAAAATCGTTTTGTTAATTCATTCTCATTTTTCTAGTTACTTAATAAGTTTTCTTTTTAGAGTAAAGTAAAGTATGACAAATAATAAGATGTGTTATTTTACCAAATAGAATCTATGTATATTACTTTAGTTATTAACAGTTCTTGCATATCAATTCCTTCAATGGAAAACTTTTTTATTTGAAATATGACGAAATTTGGCATAGATTACGCTGGTCTGCAGTGGTTTTGTTGCCCTAGATATACTATAAGATCGGTTTTGGATGCATTTCTGCTTACAATTCATGACACTATCTTATTTTGCAGGATTTTCTCTCGTTTATTTTTAAATCTTTATTTTCATTTTACTTGACAAAAATCAGAAAATATGCAACAGAAATGTTTTTAATTTCATTTGTATCTTGGAAATGTTTTTCATAATTTGTTGCCTTGCGGTTATCTAGGAAAATTTCCATTATCTACACTAATCTTATCCAAGTTACATTTTCCACAATATTCATGACTTTGATAAAATCGGTATCTTTCAGAAGTCGTCATATTTGAGGAACAACAAATATTACAACTTTTCCATAGTAACAGAAATTTCTACAAATGTCACTTAAACAATACCCTTCCTTGTTCAATGCTTTTAAAAACAGTTCTATCATTCCTATCTTAATCACGTATTAAATAACTGAGTTTCTTTTGAGAGTAAAACTTTGATTCACATCTCCCTCTTATACATATACTTTAGTATCTGGATATCATTGTTTCTGAGTAGTCTATGCAAATTACATTTGAAATGTAAGCGAAATTTCCATTGAGTAAAACCAGACATTTTGCAAACTGTAATTTAAAACACCTCCATCTTTGATTTTTAGTAAATTTCGAAAATGTTTTCACAGATTTACGGTAAGAAGTTTGAGAAAAATGATCACGAGATGTTTGCATGCATGAAAAAAACGTAGCACCTTAATCATCACTAAAAACCTAATTTTATAACTTCTTTATTCGTCTTTACTGGCGTAGACACCGCCGTGGCTAATGAGCAATAGACCATCGAAACGCCGAGTCATTAGATCTTGTCATCGTCCATACCCTGCACCATATAGCAGGACAAAAATAATGAGTGATTTATAGAGTTTGGTTTTTGTTCGTCGAGAGAGGACTTTACTTCTCAATTGTCTACTCAGTCCAAAGTAGCACCTGTTAGCAAGAGTTATTTTGCGTTGGATTTCGAGGAGCTTAAAATACCGCCCGACAGTTCCCTTATACCGATTTGCTGATGAGTACTCTCAGAAAGCAGGAGTGCAAGTCGAGTAGAAAACCTTTCGGCTGTCTCTTGTGATTGCAGCTTCTCGTGTTTGTTGACATGCGTTTTTTGCTGCACCGGTTGCGTATCTTGGCTGCAACAAGATAGTGTTCCGAGTCGATGTTTGGACCTCGGAGCGTACGCACGTTTAAAACACTGGAGATCGAACATGATAGATCTGGTTAGTGGCATTTCGATCAGGGGGCAGCCAAAGAACGTGGTGAATTTTTCTATGCTGGAATCTAGTACTACAGATAACCATATTTCGGGCCACGTCGAAGTTGAGCAGCCTCAACCCATTTGGGAATGTTTCCCCGTGGGAGCTGAATTTACCGACTGTTGTGCCAAAGACACCTTCTTTGCTCAACCTAGCGTTGAAATCACCAAGCACGATTTTGACATCGTGGCGGAGGCAGTTCTCATAGGTGCGCTCCAAGCACTCACAGAAAGCATCTTTAGTTACATCCTCCTTCTCTTCCGTCGGTGCGTGGGTGCAAATCAGCGGTATGTCGCCTTGATGCAGATTGTGGCTAGACGTTCATCCAAAGGGGTGAATGACAGTACTTGGCGACGGAGTCTCACTCCCACCACGAATCCCACACCGAACTTGTGCTCCTTTATATTGCCACTGTAGTAAATGCTACAAGGACCTACTCGCCTCAGTTTCCTCACTCGCGCAAACTTCGCACATGACTCCATCCTCCTTTTATTACTAGCAAGCCCAAATTTATCAAAATATTAGATATGCAATTATCTTGAAAACAAAAGCTCATCCAATATATATTATTTTATAAACCAGGCCGTGACCTGGTCTCTGGAAAGTATCAAAATTTGTTTAGATATCCAGGGCAACAAAAAACATTGTTATTATCTAAGGTATCGCTTTAATCTCTGATGAAATTTTTCAGGTCGAAACACTACAGCAAACTAATCGAACAAGATCGTGATCTAGTATGAAAAATTGTTTGATTTAAAATCTATAATCTTCGCAAAAATGGTTCATATCGAACAACTACAGCATTTAGCTGACAAACAAACTGACTGATCAAAATCAAGTTCATATATGGAATCTTTTGTATTTGTGAAGAGTATTATAGATTCAATGCAACCGAAGGAAACATTTTGTCTTGTTATTTTGTAAGTTATGTTTCCCCTGTTTGGTAGTAATAGAAATATTATTCAATAACTGAGACAGGTTTTTCTTTCATTTGGTTGCTAAAAAGTCAAATTTGTACATTTATTATAAAGTATCGACACCATTGACACCAAAAGCAAAATATAAAGTGAATAATGTTGTTCAATAAGCACTACTGTAAACTGAATTCCGACATATGTTAAACGTTAGAAATTTTGAACCAATACCTCCCTCAACTTTACAGAATGTAATTCTTTTACTTTAAGCTTTCAATTACGCGTTCTTTTGTATTAATATTATTAACAACAGGTTCATATGTTATTTCAAAATATGAAAAAATATTATACTTTTATCTTAACCAGTTGTAACTATTCAATGCATTTTATTATTAAATAATTCTTGCTTTATCAGTAGGGGTTTTCCAGCAGATAATTATTATTATGATAAAAAATGTAATAAGATTATGCTCTTAAAAACATCATAACTAATAGTGTAGCAAAGGCAGCACAACACAAATTTTAAGTTTTTTTAAAGCATTTCAAATGAGAGAACGACGTTTTGTAGTTTAATTTTTTTAGTATTTGTTGGCAGGAAAGAGATTAAATAAGAAATATCAAAATCACAGGTCGAAGTTAGTTATTTAGTTTCCATTTTGGAAAATATATACAATTTTTGTGATGCGCATGCTTCAAATGTAATCAACAACCAACAGAAACAATGAACAACAATTACAATTAATGTAAGATGCTAATCATAATGGGCTTACATAGCGGAGTTCCAAAAGATACCCCAATATTTTTAGAATTTACCAATACATTAAGTATTTGCTGTCATAACGTGATTTATTATTTATTTAGTTTTGTTATGTGTGTAGCATTATTTTTTCTATAATTAAGGAAAACTTGTTTCTAAAATTCATGCTCGCCCTAAACAGGTTAATTAGAAAACAATATGTTTTCTAGACCATAACAATTAAATCATGATATGTATCTACGCATAGCCATCTACTTATAGTCTATTAAAACCTATCAATATGTATATGTACCTATCGTTTAACAACCTAAATATTAACCTACTATCTACAACAACTACTCCAATAACTGTGCACGTGCGCAGTGCGGTATTCAGCGTAGAAGAGAAAAGTCACACAGGTCACATGAAAGCTGTTAAGCAAAGCGTTTTGGACGGTACTAGCAAATGGTCTGCTAAAATTGCAATTACAGGTTTGCATATTTTAAACTATGAATCAAGTATTTTGTTAGTAACTTGTTTTATGCACAAATACCAAACACAAATGCCAATACACATGTTTGTACATATATATATATATATATACGTATACATGCGCATAATCTAAAAATAGATACAAACCTACATTAATAAATACTATGATATGTGAATTATAATAATGATACTTAATACAAATGTACATTTAAAGCCTTACCGGCACACATAAACACGCATACACGAACATGATACACTCATTTAACAGGGCGCTCAAGCTGAATAAACACATACAATTCTACAGACAGACATTGTTATAACTTCTTTTTTATTAGTATAATTTAAAATTAATTTCTGAACAACCATAACGATACCATATATTTATTATATATAAAAGAAATTGCTGTTATTTCAAGTGTAATAATTATGCATATAAATATGTAAGTGTTTTCTAAGGACTTATATGGTTACATATAACTTTTTACCAAGTATATATGCCCTGTAAGAAAAACTTGCCAATATGTGTTGACTCAATAAAGAATGTAATTTATTATACTTCATTGACACCAAATACTGATATCAGGCTGATACTGATTTAGACAAGAAACCTACACATAAATGATGCATTTAAGAGTTTCTCGCAGGGTGCATATAAAATAAAAATAAACAATTAATGTTGTATTTAAAATGTGTTGTAATTTATATATGTTAATGCACTTATAAAATTGTAAAAACAGCCATTGGTAGAACCAATAAGGACATTTATGATAGCAATGGTTGGACAAAAATATGGTTTACTATTAAGTTAACATAATTAGAGAGTTAGTTTGTACTGAGTTTACGAAATGACATGCATATATATTTTTAACTTTTTTGTGTAATTCCATTACCCCAATTTATATTAATTACGGCGTCTTCTATAGTACATACTATACTACCAAATGCGCTATCGTATAGCAATTTTTTTAATCAACGTTCTCTCTCAACTCTTGAAACGAACCTACTTGTAGAATGCTACAAGTAAAGTAAAGTTGTAGTGGTATCACTAATTTTTAACAGCTTTAAGACATATGTATATGAATCTACTATATATTTATACTTCTGTACCCATTATATTTTATAATGAAACGCTATTCCTCGCAGAACGTCCGGACCTCAGCACGGAAAGTCGTATACAGTCATTCGTTTATTTCCACAGAAGGTCTTTTTTTGCAAAATCACCGTCGATTATGCAATTGTATTCGATGAAATAAAATTCAATTCAATATGTGTTTGCAAAATACATTTCAAAATTGAAAAGATTATTTCGGCAGATATGATTGTTTGTCGAGTAACGTCAAAATCGAGGTTCCAAGCTACATCCTCACCAATTGTCAGCCTAACGGTTCAGCCGATACTGAGTTATAAATATATACATATATTGCAAAAAAAAGGGCTTCTGTAAGGACTTCTGCACTACTACGAGTACTAATGGAATACCTGTACAAATTTCCACGTATTTCGTGCTGCGGCTCGAACGTTATGCCGGCGCATAACGAAATAGCGTTTCATTTTTATATATAAGATATAACATATATGTGTATATATATATATTATATACAAGGTCTGTCGCAAAAGAAACAGAACTTTTTAAACATAACTGTTTCTGGTGGCGAAACCTATTGGTGGGTATATGAAGTAAAAAGTTTGATTTCTTGTTGACATTTCGTAAAAATTTTAAGACAATTGGATAACTACAATCGATGTTATCGATCAAAAAGTGATATCAGCTTTTGGTCATCGGTCGTAAAATGCAAAGGGCAAATATTAAATTTTGTTTTAAACTAGGGAAATCGTTTACTGAAACATTTCAAATGATGAAAAAAATTTATGGTGATCAGTTCCTATCCCGTAGTAATGTGCATGAGTGGTTTAAGCGATTCCAAGAATGTTGGAGGACCTCTGTGACGATCAGAAGTCGGTCGTCTTCAGAAGTCAAAAATAAAGACTGATTTGTTTTTACGATTCCGAGGGTATTGTACACCGAGAGTTCATCCCACCTGGCCAAACGATTAATGCTGTGTTTTACCTAGGTTTATGAAGCGTCTTTTGTCACGCAATCGTCGTGCTCGACCACAATACCGCGAGGCAGGGTCCTGGCGCCTGTTGCACGATAATGCGTCGTGTGATTTTTTGACAAAAAACTCCATATTAACCATTAATCATTCACTCTACTCACCTGAGCTGGCACCCTGTGATATCCTATTTGGGAAACTTCATTTGCCCATGAAAGGACACTGGTTTCAGGACATTTTAGCTATCCAAGAGGCGACGATCGATATTCTCAAGAGCATTCCGAAAAATTACCTTAAACACTCATTTGAAATGCTAATTGACCGGGCTAAACGCTGTAGCGAAGCACAAGGAAACTACTTTGAATAAAAAAATATAACTTTTAAAAATATTAATTTTTTGTTGTTTTTTTAACAGTCCTGTTTCTTTTGCGACAGAGCTTGTATATTATTACCTGGTATTGTTAATAATCTTTGATAATTATTCAAGCGATAAATGCGAGCATAGCCGCGGAAAAAAAATATTTAAAATAAAAACAATGTTTAGGAGATTTATTGAGATAAAATTAGAAATATTGAGATTGCATATTCATACTGAGGCTGTAAATGATAATACCTGTCAATTTCGTTCACGTATTGCTCTGTTCTAAGTAATATACTCGTATTTTGTCCAGTTACGCTGACTGCGGAAGCAAAGGCAATATTAGGCGTGTTTTATTTGAGCAGCTTATTTTGTATTGAAGACAAATTGGCGTACCTAAGAAAAATTCGTTGATCGGCGGATATTTTGCCGCGCAGCGTAAACGCCGACACGGCATCTCTAAATAAAGTGGGAAATTTATGATAAAATTCTCGCTGAAATTTTAAAATTATACAAAAGAAATGAAAACGAAAAATTAATTACGAACGTTAATCTATGGACATGAGGAACTTTTGACAGTTATTTGGTCCTGCCGCTGTTATGTAGGGACGGCAGTTAGTTATTAACTTGTATATTGAACTCAGTTCATCATTTTTTTTTCATTCAATAATAATAAATCTTATTTTGACAGATGAAGATGTAATCTAACCAAAATTACACATTTTTTAGATGGGTAAGACAAATATGAACACTTTTTCAGTTTTTTGTATTCTAGACCTCAATGGGACATTATATTTGGGAAATATATTTGTATCACAAATTAATATTCCATACACAAATTTGAAATTGAAACTAACATTCTCTGCAAGTCAAAAAATTTGAATTAAAGTGAATATCGGGTGACAGTCTGTTGACAGTTGCCCGCATTGCCAACACAGTTCGTTTTTAAGCGAAAATATGGAATAAGCTTTTTATTTGTCAACTATTTAGCTATTAGCTAATGACGGTCAATTAAAACACGCTTAATATATTTAAAATAAGATACTTTTTATGCATCCCAAATATTTTTTTCTTTGTATTTTTTATTTTCAAAGCTGTTGTTCGAATGTCAAGAATCGATTCTTAATCGACTTCGACTACTGAAGATCGATTCCGAAAAATCGATTATTTTACGAGAAAACTCGATTTTCGAGTAGAATCGGAACCGAGTTTACCATCCCTACTGGCACCCATCGCGTGCACATATATTAACCTCCGCATAATAACCGCCACAAAAAAAATGATTTTTTTTTCATGTAATTTATATGGAAAACAGAAAATTAGAAATAGGCACCTCCAAATATTAATATTAAGAGCTCATCTTTTGATTGACTTTCTTTTTCACATTTTCGAAAGTTTTTAGCCTGTTTTTCAGTTGAAAAAAAAGGTTGCCTCAGAATGACACATATATATCTTCCTCTAGCTTCTGATTTATTTCCCTTTGATAAATAAATCATGAAATTTCTCGGTTGTTCGAAACGCTTTATATTAAGAACCGAAAGTGGAAACGCGTGACCGGAAGCCAGAAATGTCACTAAAAATGATAGCTCGCTTAATATCGCTCGACATGCAAAGCAAGCACACTTACGCCAGCAAAACTAAGACAAAAAACTAAAACTAACTAAAAACTAAGATAGAGGGTAGTGTAGAGACAGGTCGCCTGCGAGAGAATAAATTAAATAATCGCAGCCTTAGGGCACACGTATAGCGGACGCTTAAAGCCGTTTACGCAACACGCGAATTTACACTCAGCTCGGCTTTGAGCGTCCACTCTGCGGGCACCCTTGGGAAAGTACCGCTTCTCAGTACAAAACTTGTAGCTAAGCACATGCTCTTTGCGAAATTTCGCTTAGATTGGCTAGCTGAGAGGTAGCGAATCTTTCTTTGGACTGACGATAGGAAGATCGTTTTGTTTAGTGGCCGAGGATTCTCTTGTTATGTTAGAACTAGAGGACCCGACCACGCTTCACTTTGGCTGATACATAGAAAGTACTACCATATGATTTATATTAGTTGGATTGCAACTATTAGTTAATGAAATAGAGCATTTTTGTAAAGCAACTTGTGTTAGTTTACAAAAAAATTGAGCATAAAACATTTTGTGTGTTAACAAAGCATTGCTTTTTGGAGGAAAATACTACTGAATTTGGGCTCAGGGAAATTCACCGTTGAAAAGATATTTGATAAGCTGGAAACAGGCGACATGAAGAGGCGAAAGCTCTGTACACAGTTAGTGCCTCGCAAGGTCATAATCCAACAAAAACAATGAATGACTGATTCGGAGAAGTGTTTGAGTGCTCTTTAATCGTAATAAAACCGAATTTTTGCGTCGGTGTGTAACAATAGAAACGCAGTTCTTGAGTTATAAATGGTGTAACTAACACGACTTTCTTTTATGTATATAGACGTGAGGTGCTTTTAATGTTTTGCTAATGTTAATTTTTTATTGTTACTGATGTTAAAATTTAATACAACTCATAAATACAAAAATTATATTTCAAATCATAAGCATTTGTTCAAAATTCACGTTTTTAGGAAAAAATTATTAACATTTTTTTTTTGAAGAAATGAAATTCTCAAATGATTCCTAAAAACGTGAATTTTGAACAAATGCTTATGATTTGAAATATAATTTTTGTATTTATGAGTTGTATTAAATTTTAACATAAAGAGATAAAATGTATCCTATGGTCTTAGCCTGGTTCTAAGCTACCTCTTCACCAATTTTCAGCCAAATCGGTCAAGCCGTTTTCATGTTATGTCGTGACAACGGAAAACGGGTTTCATTTTTATATATATAGATATATAGTACATGTACGGAAATACATATGTATATATACCACAAAAATAATAAAGTGCGGCGGTCTCATTATTATGGTTTGGGTGTGCTTTTCTTACTAAGGTTTGGCCCGTTTGGTCATTGGATTAAAACTACGATGTCTCCAATTGAAGGAAGAACGACTGGAGCACTGTTGTAAACTCGGCTATAACAGGGTAAAAGTGGCCGTACACGACACACATGTGCACATCTGTATGAAATCGTTTCGCCATACACGACATACAACTCCATTTTGCGTTCTTCTTCAAACAGTGAATATGTGTGACAATCAAGCGGAAAATTGTTCGTCCGCGATCTTTCCCATTCGGCGACACGAGAAAAATGAGATTTTCACCCCTTTTCTGTGCACTTAACAAATTCAACATATTTCTAATTTGTCAAAATTTGAAATTTATCAAGCATTTCGTAATCTGTGTCTGAAATAAAAAGCTCTCTTCTTTATAAGTTGTTAAGATGTCAAATGCTCTTGACAGTGCTCGTTATGAATTAAATATCTGATTGTGCATCTTGTTGTGAAAATGGAAGATATTTTGCTTTTGTTATTATTGTTAAACGAAGATGAAAATTGTGAGAATAGGAATCGCACGCGGCTTTTAAAATGTTTACGCGACGATAGCAATCCATTTTTTTAAGCGAGAATACCTTTGGGCGAAATTTTCGATTTTCGATAGCCCCACAGGATAATCAAAAAATGTCACTTTAACTGTAATGGATCTAGCAGCTTGGAACTTCTTTGGACGCGGCTCATATCAGGAAATGTGTAGGTAATAACGTCAACTTGCCCATGAGTCAGTCGTCCCTTTCGAGAAGTGTGCGGGCTGTAGCAAAACTTATTGTGAAGGTGAAGGGAGGAGAAATAAAGTTTCCCAGTTCAAAAGATGAAGAAACTTTTATAAAAACGGGGCAAGTATTATTGTAATACAAACAATAATATACTAATTTAAGGTAATTTATTTGATATATTCCAGATTTTTTCAGAAAATTTGGAATAAAAAGCACCATAGGAGCAATTGACTGCACGCATGTTGCTCTCAATATAATTTGAAAAAAAATGCTGTTTTTATTTCCATTATTTTGTTCACCACACGTGTGGGGTAAAACATTGCGAATTGAAGCTTTTACTTTTATCAAGATTGTCACAGAATACCAAAATATTTCTTGCTTGATAAATATTTGAGTTAATTTTCAATATTTTACTAATTTGTCAAGTGCACAGAATAGGGGTGTTTGTGTACACGACATACATGTGTGCACACCGATCGTAAAAAATCAAACATTTTCGCGAACATGGATTGGTGTGCGCACAAGCCCATACACGAGGAAATCGCAATCGCACACATACCGATCGAACGCACATGTGTGCCGTGTATGCGCACTTTAAGCGGTGTCTACGCCAATAAAGAAGAAGCAAATCAAAAATGGTCTATTCGTAAAATAGCAGAATAAATACATTTTAACGAAAGCTCCGTTTGACATTTTTTTGGAATAATATCGTAAAACTTGCGAACTAAAAATGAAGACAACTTAAGGAAGAATAAGAAGCACTAGTTTATAAGAAGCCCATGCGCAAGTTTACGTGTTAAAAACGCAGCTGAGATTAAAGCAGAGTTGCAGAAATTATTTCTTATGATATTTTAACTCAACCCGTTCAAAATCGGCTTAACAACATGGGAATATTAAGAAGAAAGCCTGTAAAAAGACAGAAATTTTAAAGAAAAGCGTTTAAGTTGTGTTAAAAATAAAATAAACTAGGCGCAAGCCAAGTGAAAATCTGTAATGTTTTCTGAATAGTCATAGTTTAACTTTATTGCACCTGATGGCTATCAAGCAGTTCGTCGCAGACTTGGTGACGGATTCGCAGATAATTGCATAGGTCCTACTGCAAAACATTACCCTTATATAAAGGAGCGGAATGCATTTCCAAGTACAACTCAGAATCAGTTTAATACTAGAGGTCTGAATGAACGCTGAAAAATGTAAAAAATGATATAGAAGGGGTGGTTCCTAGCTTGTTGTCCCTAACCAAAAATGATACATATAAACCCTACTTCATATGATAATTCTTGAGATTTGTTGAGATTAATTTGAGATTGGTAAATTAAAGGAAGATATGGGTATTACTTCATTGGATTGGTCATTAAGCGCTCCGATTTCAATAGAAAATCTAAGGGTTCTGATAAACGCTAGAACCTACAAAAATAAGCCCAAAACAATGGTTGAATTAAGGCAAACAATAGAAAAAGTGTAATTAAAAGCAATAATCGCCGAATATTTAAGGGCTTTATACAATTCATCCCAAAAAGAGTTATAAACGCTAAAGGCGGTGACAAATTAAGTAAAATGTCCATGGTTTTCAGAATGAAGTATTATTACAAAAAGTTGCATTAAAAATAATTTTTAGTAAAATATTAATGTCGTCACTAATAGTTTGAAAAAAATTTTGAAGGGACTGAATTCAACACTATGATGTAATGATTTTTCATATACACCCGTGGTCATGCAAACCTTACCACTATATTTTCTTAAATTTTTGTTCGGTCTTTTTCGTTCATTCGGGATTTTCTTCAATTTTGTTTTTTTATTTTTTTAGTAAGCATAAGTAAACTAAATTTTATTATCTAATTATAATTATAGTTTTTACACAAATTAGCTTTTCTGTGCATATACAAAACCGGCCGATTTTATTGTTTTAAAAGTAATACACCAGCTAAACTTCGTGTTTCAATAAAAAAAAAAAATTAAATAATATATTACTTTCAATTATAGTGTAAATAAAATTAAATTAAAAAAATAAAAAATATAACTTTTTCATCGGATGTCAGTCTCTTACATCTCGAGGTCATTTTGTAATTGATTTATCTATAGCTGAATGTGTTTTGTTTTTAATTTTTAATATTTTTAATTAATAACATGTCATTAACTTACTTCTAAATAAAAAATTTCTATACCGCAAAAAATACCGCTACAAAATGTAGTCAAATATGCACAACACTTGAAAATTTTGATTGGTAAGGTTTACGTGGCGAGTAAAAAACTTAGAGATCTTTACGTATACCACGTTTCTGATTTGGGATAAAATCGGCTTTTGGCAACACATTTATGGAGAATACTGAATAGTGAAATTTCACTAACAGATGTTTCTTCAGTAAATAATATATACACATATATGTTATTATACATACATATATATACAACAGTTAAGAGTAGTAAACTATTACAAAGATTATGG
Organism: Bactrocera tryoni; assembly: GCF_016617805.1. NCBI lineage: Eukaryota > Metazoa > Arthropoda > Insecta > Diptera > Tephritidae > Bactrocera > Bactrocera tryoni. The sequence goes on along the minus strand of NW_024395824.1, from coordinate 12,512,651 downwards.
AAAGTTTATATATTGGGTTTTTTACATATATTTATACAAGTGGCTTACATACCGTGCTTTATTTTATTATTAAATAAATCAATTTACAATAAATTACTGAAATTACTGTCAAACGTGCTGTAAGCTGCTCGTCTTCTGTGCTCAAATATCCGCCATCGTAGAGATTTACTATCTAACGAATTCCATGCAGGTGTACAATATTTTATCAGCGCGAATTCTTACAATGAAGAAAGTACATATTATTCATATTTTTGCTTGAGATTTTGAGTAATTATGTATATCTACACATTTGTTTTCTTTTAGGTCTGTACCATGACAAAGAGTATGTTTTTAATATATATGGTTCTTTTTGTTTCATATTCAAGCATATTTTTTGATATTTTGTTGTGGGCTATTTATATTGTACTGCCTCCTGAGAACTGCTATCCAATGCCTTTAAAGGTTTAATATTTTTTACACCGCACAGAAATGTTAGAAATAATTTTATTATATTTTTATCTTTGCAATGATTTTGCTCTGCTCTTAGGTTTATACATTATGCCCAGGTTTTTATTACCTTCTCAGATTGAAATCAATTGAAAACGTAATTTAAAAAATCCATCACCAATATTTTATTTACTTATACTGGTTATTTAAAAAAATCCAATTTATAAATACTTATGATTTTTGAAGGATGACATTTGGTGTGGATCCAGATACACACATAGATTCATTAGAACAAGCCGAACTCGCAACTGTTGAGGGAACATCCAAATGGTCATGCAAGTTAACAATTACAGGTACACACAAAGCAAACAAAAACATATGGTATGGACATTTATATTTATTTATTTAAAAGTAGCACAACATGGTGTTTAAGAGGGAAATATAATCCAAAAATTGCAGTACTTAATTGAACCCGTAAAGTCCTTATAACTAATACCTAAATTACCCTGCCACTAAACCAACCATTAAACACATTTGTACCAGTCATCCGAAATGTACTAATATACCAGTTTATCATCAAGTCGATTTCTACAAAAAAAAAACAAGTTTCCTATACTAGAAGAAACGTTGATTTTATACAACTTATTTCTCGAGAATTTTTACTTTCTATATTCATTTAATTTGTATATGTATATAATGTTGGAGTAAGAATGTATAAATATATACTTTGATTATACTCAAAAAAGTTTGAAAATGGCTACCACAATGCAATGCTCACCTTCACACACCTAAGTATATCGTTTTTTCTGAGAGATCTTACCTTTTGGAACAATTTCAAGTTTCTTTAAGTACACAGGAACTAATGTCTATATTTTCGGTTTCACAGAACTATCTCGAACCGGTTGTTGTTTTGAGCATTTTTACTACTTACGTAAATCGATCTCATGCACTTTCCCTCTTTGCCCATCTTACTACCTAATAACCTTATAAAAATAATCTTAATCTTTTTCACAAAATATTCGCAAAAGGAAAACTTTTTGCAAAATAAGTGTAAGGATTCTATATTGTAATTCACCATGTATGTTATATATGTATGTTATAAAACATACACAGCGTCACACTAACCATCCTTTACTGAGCATAAATGTGTTTTTCAGCTATCACTGTAACGCTTTGTAGTTAGCAAATATGAGAGTAGGCCAAAATCGTCCTCAAAAATTATTGTTATAAAACCAGAGATATGACCAATTCACATAGAAATTTTGCTTCGCTTTGGGTCAGAGATTTGATTTGACAGAGAAGTTCGATATACGCTTTTGTATGAGTACATACGTTGTCAATATCTGACTGTTTTTTCCTGGCATATAAACGGTTTATGGGGCGTATGACATTAGGTGATTTACTATTATCTTTCTAAAATCTTTGTTCCAAAGTTATATTGTCCTTCATACAGGCATGACCTCCGAGAAAACTTTGTAAAAGCGGTATCATCCTCCATACCTAAAACCTCTTCTTGCGACAGATTTTCCATGACAAAGTCATCATAACTGAATATGTTGAAAATATTTCAGATGCTCGAAAACCGCTTAGAATATTTCTCGAGAAAAATAATTTTAGAAAGGCTCAGTAGGGCAATAAAAAAGTGCTTTTTGATGTCATTCTAGTTTATTGAAGAGCGATTGGCCTTTTTTGTAGTTTCGCACCATTGCCTGTAATTATAGAAAATATTATAAAAATAATAATTAAAGGAATATTATTGCATTTTAAAAGCTATGTAGTTTCCTTAGTAAAGAGTTATGGGCCACATTAAGTAGGGTGACATTTTTATAAAAATCGTATGTTTTTTAAGTATAAATCGAAAATCTTAACAAATTTTGTAAACCATTAATCAATGTTTAAATCAAATTATTGACTTGAAGTTCATTTAAAATTAGCTCTATAGGTTCTTTACGCACTTACATGTCGAAATTACAACAACCTGCTAAAACTCTTTAAACACGTGCTGATCTTTTCATTTTCGCAACAAAAGTGCCCAACATTATCAAAATATATATAGTTGACCAATGGTAACCATTAAGCTAGTAATTTTCCATCATATCAAAAACGGTTTTTTTCGAATTTGTCCCAAAGACGAATCTGCCCCAGTTTACCTTATGCGTACATTTTATACGCGTTGTCAAGCAACAGTCGCCATTTTTATTAGAGGGAAACATGGAAAGCTATGTGTTCATTGTGGTATACACTTCGTTGTTTCAGTATGAACTGTCACTCAAAGCGAGGAAAGTTGTATGTGTTGTATGTGAATGAGCCTATAAAGAGATGCCCAACTCATCTGTTATTTGAAATGAGAGAGCAATTACCAAACGTTAAAACCTTCTGAACTCAGTCAACTGTCAAAGTTCAGGAGATTTTGACGTTTAGCAGGGGGAAAATAAAACAATAAATGATGAAATCTTTTGTAATATCATGCTTTGTAGTAATAGTTTTAAATTTCGAATGATAAAAAGCATTTTTAATTAGGAGAAAGTACATTTAATTCTCTTTATTAACTCTTGAAAGTTCAAAAATCAGTTGTTTTAATATATCACAAAATCACAAAAAAGGGTTTAATTAATTGCTCTATATGTTGACCGGATATATATATATACATACATATATACATACATATATACAGTGGCGGATTTAGAGGGGGGAATTGGGGGGAAATTTCCTTCACCCAAAGGCTAAATGGCTTATTAATAATTTTACTACTCTGTAAAAATTTAAAGCAACAGAAATAGGATCGCCATTTTATTTCAAAAACCAAATTAAAGACCATTTTTGAATATAATAAATAATGCTAAGATACCACTGAAGTTACAAAGTGTATTTTTGGAATTTTTTGCCTATGTGATATATTATCTCTAACTCATTCACTCAGTGTGATTCTTCAGAACGAATCGATCGTGGCATCAAATTTGAGGAACATTTTGGATCCGTTTATTCAGACACAAAAAAATGGTGGCAGGACTGAAAGTTGACGAAGAAAAACCAAGAATCTGCGGCCGACAAACAAAACGCGAAAATTTCTGCATGAGAACTTGTGCAGAATACTATAAGGTCTCAGTGTACAGTCCTTTATTGAATACAATCGGCGAAGATTTAAAGACGCGTTTTTCTAGAGAAGTATTGAATGAATTTCAACTGAGTTTGCTGCTTCCAGAAAAGCATGTACTTTGAAAGCCAAAGAAATGGAAAATCTTATTGACTGTTTGATAGATAGATTCAAAAAACTTTTTGATAATGACACGAGCGACGTTTGAGACTCAAAGGTGAACTTGTTTACTGGCAGTGCTATTGGGGGCAGAAGCAAAAGTTAAAAGACTACCAGTTACCAACTACTGCATTGGAAACGTTGAAGAACTGCGATGTAGACCTATACCCCATAATTCCTAGTTTTCTTTTTTCGCCGTATGAAAACGTGGCTGAGGACGAACGTACTTCAAGATAAATTGATTGGCCTGGCGTTGCTGCAAAAGTATCATGACATTGAAGTCACTACAGAAGAAGTTCTCGAAATATTCTCAAAGCTTGACCCACATCGTTTTGTTTTGCGAAATTTTTCTATTCAATACATGAACTGACTACAGTATTATACATTGCAATAAATTATGCCACCCGCACGTCTACGATTAATAATGTGTTTTTTTTCAATTTAGTAGTATTTGATATTAAAAGGTCGATTTGAAATTTTTCCACCATGACATTAAACTGTATGTAAACTACTATATTTATTATAATAACCTTCATATTTCAAGTTTATTTATTACCCTAAAACCAAGACGCTCTCACACTGGAATGAGTTGGGCATTCCTTTATCTCTGATAAAACTCTCAGTGTACGTAGACGACCATAATATATGATTTATACCAAAGTCATTTCATGAACTCTGTCTCCACTGAATTTTCCAAATTATAAATATATTTTTTACATTTTTCAAGCCTTTTCTATCGTGAAATTGTCATTACAGCAAGCCTGCTTAGTCTTTTATATTTTTTATATAAATACTTTGGGTATAAAATAACCTAAGCTAGAGGTGCCGAATTCGTGCTTTTAAAACTTTCCTCGGGAACTTTTCTGATCTTCACGAATCTTGATTTTAATGTACAAGTATATTGTATAAATCAATCACATGAAGATATAATAAGCAGCAAATCACTTTGCAATCTTTCGTAAAATACATTTTTGTTAATATGTTTTAATGATAATGTGGTGTCACACTCTTACATTTTTCTACAAAATGTATCCTGGCATCTTTTATTTGAGTCGCAACAAAACTTTGAAATTTTGCTACAAAATTTACTTATTGTTTATTCTTAAAATAAAATAAGTTTTGTTCAGTAGTTTGTTACCAAAGTACAAGCTAAATTCGATTATATAAAATTGCTTATGCAAAAAACAAAAAAAAAATATACATTTATTTATTTAATAGCCAACCGGATATTAGAAACTTTCTCGAGGCACCGTTAACAAAAACGAATGTACGTGTTCGCTTAGCTCTGCTCTTCCAATCTGACATTATATAAAATTGCTTATCGCTAAATTCAAACAATAACAATTCGATAAATGGGCAACGGACATTTCTGTTTAAAAACGATCAGCTCTTATTTGTGTATGATCTGATAAGTTATTAATGTTACGTAGTTTTCATTATATGCTACAAACCTGTCTTAACTATAAAATCTGAAAACTTTCTTCTCACAAAAGCAATTTGAAGTGCATAAATATCAAATATTCAGAATGAATAGATAATTTGTATAATCAGTTTACAATATACTTATGACGTAAGTTTGACAGCTTAATCGTGTTCTTCTAAATATCCTTAATTGCCTCTGGTTACACCTTTTATTGCTATATAACTCTAATTCGATATACATATATACGTAGCTGTTTTTGTTTTGCTCATACTTGGCTTATGTTTAAATTATTTTGGATGACACATACACAAACATATTTTATGAAAATAATAAAAAATATTTAATGGCATTAATATACATACATACGTAGCTGTTTTTGTTTTGCTCATACTTGACTTATGTTTAAATTATTTTGGATGACACATACACAAACATATTTTATGAAAATAATAAAAAATATTTAATGGCCTGACTAAAACATCTATATATGTACATATGTTCTAAATGCTGAATGAATGTGGTAATGAAATTGATATTTAAACTTATTTATTTTTTAGTACGACCAAATGTTCTTTATTAAATTAACTCTAACTACGTTTATTATCACTGATTCCTAAGCAACACTAACATACCACTCACATACCGATCATATGCAAAAAGCATCTCATTTTTACTTGCAATACCAGAATATACATATGTATATATGCTCCCACATTTTACGATATATAATATATATGCCTAATGTTTATAATATATAATAAAAATTATTTTTTGTAATATTTATTTACCGTCTGTCCGTGTACTTATAAAATGAAAAATTATAAATAATCCTTCAGATACGTTATGAATCATTTTCAGCAGCCTTTAATAATTCCTATTAAATTATTGAAGTTTAATTCATTTACTAGCATTTTTTCTATTTTTAGTTAAGAATGGGAAAGGGCTGCTAAATTCTTATCACATAATTACTTGTTTTTAAATGTGTATAAATCAAAATAAATTAAAGCAAATAAATTCGGTATTCTTTTCAATGACAATTAACATCATATAAGTGTTTTATAAATTTTAAGTAATCAGCCATCCACTATAATTCACTGAGAAATCTAGACCAACTCCATAGAAAATATGTTATTACTACGTAGTAATAATATTCCTGAAGTCGAGACATGGTGCCGAATTGGCAGTCCTTGGCCGGATAAAAATCCGGGTCCTTTCCGATTCTTAGGCCTGACTGTCGTGGGAACGGATTAAAATTGTTTTACGCTGCAGTTACACAAGCAAGAACTTTTTTCAAGTTGATCACTAAAACAACTTTTCAAAATTGATAACCATGACGTGGGCTGCAAGCAACTTGATGAACAATAATCGTTTCAAGATGCCATCGTCATGGAAACCACTTAAAAGTCGTGAAAGTTTTGAACGAAATGAATAATTTAATAACAAGATGGAATGGGAATGAAGAGATGAAGTGAGTGGTTCGAAAGCAACTTTAGAGTATATTGCAAATTATTTTTTTTTCTGCCATTCGAGGGACATAGACATTTCAATTTCTGCAGAAATTGATTGATATACTTATATATTGATATCAATCCATGAATGTAAGAAAATAAAATAGAGAAATTGATTGATATATTTATATTTTGATATCAATCCATGAATGTAAGAAAATATTCATATTCTCGACAATTGCATGAAATTTTTTCGAACAAATTTCGATCAGCTGTGTTAACTTTATCGTCAAGTAGTCCCAATTCAAGTTCGTAAAATGTGAGTGCTACTTGAAATCAGTTTTTTAATCGAGCATTGTTATATAATTATTCACAAATCATTTATGCTCAAGTAGGTGATGAAATTTACTGCCGAAGTCATGTCGTTATATAGATTCAGTTCTTATATAAGATTTACTTCCGACTTTTACTTCGTGGCGAAAGGACGGACAGCCTGTTTGACGAAAATCAAAGTATTGATATTCGCCAATTTGATATTATTATAAATTGATATATAAATATTTTTCGTTATTATGTTGGCATAATAACCGTGTTGGGGAAAACGAGAATAACAATTAGTAACTCATATGTAGTTGCATTTCACGATGAAATTTGCTTTAAATTATGACAAATAATTTTATCATTTATACATATGTATATCGTACAATGTTTAGTGTATCCTGGTATGAAGTATAAAACTTCTTAAGGTTTTCTAAACATTTATTGTTGTAAGAATATTCAATTGGCTATATTTTTAATTTTATACAATTGGTAAATAAATAAATATAAATAAAAATAAGTGAAACAAATTGAAAGACATTCTGGGAATCGATGCAGATATTTATCGTCTTTATTTAACATTTAAGTTCTTTGAAGTGTAGTACAAAATTTAATTTGTTTAATTTTTTCTTTGGAAAAACTCAGCTTACTTTAGACATTTTTCGAAAATAAAAGTTATTTTTACAGCAATAAGAAAACTTTATTCTATTTAAAAAGATAAAAAAGCATATCTAGAGAGATTGCTTCCGTTTTTTTCTTCTTCTTTCTCCCTTGAAATACCGATTTTTTGATAAATGAAAACAACGTAGAAAATGCACTTACAAATTATGTGTGGCTCACTTCGTTTCTTATCAAATCGAATATTTATACCACAAGTATTGAATATGCATATACATATATGTATGTAGGTATAAATAAATCGTAATATATACGTATGTATACCTACATTACTGTAGAGTAACGCTAAGGCTTATGTATTGTATCATGTATTGAAATTTGTAATTCCTTCAAAATATTATAAATAAGATATTTGTAGAATTTGCATTAATCACTTGCGAAATTTCTGTACTTGAATCAAAGGCTTTATTAGTATGTTATCGTTTAATTCGATTATTGGATGATTACCTATCCTGCAGTGGACCAACAATTTTCACGTGTTTCAGTTCCTGTCTGTAATCTAACTTAACAGCAAAACATCGGTCTTAAAACATACAAGGTGGTTTTCTTAAAGTTATCATTTCAGTTTGTCTTTCAGTTTAATTCTGGTTAAAAAAAGGTTCTTTCCCGAAAGAAGGAGTCTTGGCTAATTAACCAAAACTGAATTAACAGATGGCTGCGAATGATACATTGGGAAAACGATCTTTACGAAATAATTTTCTAATAAATATATCATTGACTGCTCCACATTCCAACTAGACTGTGTTCAAAATATCAAAATTATCGTCATGAGACATCAAAATTAAAAAATACCAATAGTTTGTTTGAAAAAGTACAGCTGATTATTTGCTTTAACGTAGTTTATTGACTGAAGGAAACAAAATAATGTTACATACACATATGTTTACATAGTTACATGCTAGGAATGTTAAAATTTCCGTTACTTTTTGAACACACCTCGTACATGCATACAAATACACTGCACATGATATTGAGAGAATCTACCCAAGGGGGGAAACGGTCAAAATTCTAAAATCAAAATTCTGAAGTCAAAATTCCGGAATCAACATTCTGGGTGGACCAAATTCTGGAAATCGGAATTCCGCAATTTGCTTTTTTTGGCTGCATTTCAAAATTCTGGTTTTTCATAATTCCGGAATTTACGTTTTCCAGAATTAATTCTGGAAATTTTTTCCCCAAAATTTGAGCCAAATCGTGTATCTTATATAAATTTGCTTATACATACATAATAATATAACATAAACAAAACATAACCTCCAAAATGATTCCAAAATTCAAACATGTTTATCAGAAAGACAAAAAACAACATTATTAACAAATAAAGACCAAATAGATTCATTTCTTGTTTTTTCGTATAACATGTTCACAGCCATCGAATTGTGTGACAATACGCACGGTAAATTTGTTTTTAATTCGTTCAGAACAAGTCCAGTTAAATGTTTTCTTATTTTTTCGTTCCAAATACATAGAAGAAGTAGCCGTCGACGTTTAACATGTCTTTTCCTTTATTGGACTTCACCACAGTTATATTTTCCATCATTTCACAAAAATATTTAGCACGTTTTTATTAATGAAATTGCAGTAACACATTGCTTAGTCAGTACATATATGTATGTATATGTAGGTACATAGTAAACTAAATCATTATGGTAGTACAAAAAGTAAATGAAGAACAACAAACAAAGCAATAGCAATAACAAATACAATCATGGTAGTACAAAAAAGTAAATGAACAACAACAAACAAAGGAATAACAATAACAAATACAATCATGCAATTGTAAAAAACTACTTACTAGGCAATAAAACATATGATTACAGAATGGCAAAATTCTGTAATTAATGATTAAAAACGCAATTTTAATCACTAATTACAGACTTTTGCCATTCAGAATTTTGCAATTCAGAATTTTGCAATTTAGAATTTCGTTATCCAGAATTTTGAATTCCAGAATATTGACTTCCATAACTTTGATTCCCGGTGTTCCGACTTCCGGAATTATGAATGCAGAATTTCCAAAAAAGCAGAATTTTGACCCCAACCCACCCAAGGGTGCAAAAAAAATATTATTATTGTTCAAATTATTTGACAACGTAGGGAAATATCAGGAAAAATAACTTTTAATTTTATAGCCAGAATTTAATTTTTACAATTTTGGAGGCATAGTTTATACATAACATTATAAGTGCCAAATCCATAATTTCTTCCTTTTATCTTTCCAACATAATTTTAATATTGGTGTTACTTCGTAAATTCTTCTGAATTTGAGTTAAAATCCCCGATTTCGAGGGGCTTTGAGATAATTTTAAATTCTTGGAAAACCTCAAATGTATTTTGTAATGAATTTTTTTGGGAAGGGATTTTATACATCAAAACACACTCGTTGCACAAACTTAAACCTGACCCAAACTAACATACGCAATTAACTCCTGGGACAGCTACGGCGAGATTTGCTAAGAATTCGGGGCGCCATGACACCATTTCAGTTCATTCCATATACCTAATTTTATTATTAAAAAAATATGTTGAACCTTAAAAATCTTAACTTTGTTGTGTTTAAATAACCACAAAAAGTGCTTTTAAACAAAAATAGCTTAATTAAGAGTGTAAATAAACGTATGAAATGAACTAGCAAAATTGTGTTATGAAATGCGAACCACTGATCTAATGTGTTTACTTATGTAAAATTGCCACGTACATTTTTATCGGCATTTTGAGCATAATCCACTACTCTATAACATAAACTACTACTAAACTTGATAGTCAAATCGCATTACGCCATTTCTTTCCGTAATATTGGTTAGGAAGCATCGAACCCAGTCAGTGTCAGTGTTGAACCTTAACCTCGGTACCACTGCCAGGTATCATCAGGAATCATGGGATGCCCAACTTATTCCAGTTTGAGAGCGCCTCAAAATAAGCGTTTTTTTATAACATTTTCCATTATGGCCAGATCGTACAAAATAACAATTTTTGGGCATTTATTAACCCAACACCCAACATTTAGTATGTATAAAAATTATTATTTATTATATGGAGAAACTATTTAAATCTTTTTAAAGAATATTAGAACAACTGACTTTTGCCCTTTCAATACCCAATAAAAGGATTTAAGCTTGTTAGCTCTCAATCATTAAATGTTTTTAATCATTTTCCATTGAAAATAAAACTATGATGCTTCAAATTACAAAACGTTTCATAAAATATCTTTAAATTTCACAAATTTATTTAATATTCATTGTTTTAGATTTTTCATAAGAGGTCTTGAACGATGCAACAAATCCCTCCGTTTATATATTTTTTTGGTAAAATTTCAATCTGGCCATCGCTCGTTTCCAATTGCTAAACGTCAAAACCTCCCCAATCCAGTCAACTGTCAAAGTGAGAGAGGAGTTGGGCATCCCATTATTCCTGAGTATCACGACGGGAGAATGTTTTGAGCAATGCTCATACGATGGCGATGGCCTTAATGCATTCAGCAGAGATAAAGAGATCCCTAACTCTCCTGTCACTGGAAATGTGAGAACCGCTCACCTACCGAACTATAATAGTTGACTGGATTGGGCAGGTTTTGACGTTTTGCAATTGGAATGACTGGAACGGCCAGATTGAAATTATACCAAAAATATATGTATGTGAACGGAGGAATTTGTTGCCGCCGTTCAAGATCGCTAATAAAAATTTAAAACAATGAAAATCAAAGAAAATTCGAAATTTAAATATATTTCATGTAACGTTTTGCAATGTGATGCATAAAATAATTAATTTTCAATTACAAATGATTAAAAACATTTATTAATTAAGAACTAACAGGCTTAATTCACCTTATTGAGTAGTGAAATATCAAAAGTCAGTTGTTTTAATATATCATAAAATCATAAAAAAGGATTTAAGTAGTTTCGTCATATATTAAAAGTCCAGTATATAACAATTTGCAATGGTAATAAATGTTGGGTGTTTTAATTTAAATGCCCAAAAATTCTTATTTTGTTCGATGTGGCCACTGGAACGCGTATTTTGAGGCGCTCTCACACTGGAATAAGTTGGGCATCCCATTATCCCTGGCATTCAGTGTCAAGTTGCATTTAATTGGCCCCACATCTGTTGTCCTTTGAACCCCTCGTGCAATGTTTGTTACCAAACCCTTCCTATATGCTCTAGACATTCTGATATGCGTTTGTTTGGTCCGCGTTCTAGGGTCCGTATGCCTTTAAAGTTCCTCTTTCTGCTGCTATATGCAATTTTTAGCTTTTACATTTCGTCTTATAGAAAATTATGAAAAACAGAGACAATAATTTTAAAGTTGGCTTACAAAATGTAATCTAGACATAGTTAAACCACCCGCAAATATAAATAATAGAGTGGTTTTTAAAATAAAAAATATACACCTTTAGAAACAACACACCCATTATTATAAATGTATGTATGTATTTTCCACAATTTGCAGACTAACGGGGCATCTCGACAGGATAAAATTTATAGCATAATAACTGTATTGCCGTGCCTATTGCCTGTGGAGACTCCACATTACTTATTGCTTACAATATATGGAATACTAATTAGTTTGCCATATATTGTAAGCTATAAGCTGTCACTTCAGCAGTTTGACAGCGCAGTTTTCATTTCTATGAAAATTTCGAAGAGGCAACATATCCCATTTGCGCATACATATGTCGACGGCATTTTCATTTCGGTAATATGAAATTTAGAAGAGCGAGTATTAAGACGGTTGTGTTATATTATAAAAATAAAGTACATTTTCAAAATAACATTTTTTCAAAAAATTAATATTTAGTTTAATATTGTTAATTTACAGAAAATTATGCAAATTGGGTTTGGAATGAGCGAAGTCTTAAATTTAATAAACTTATACAAGCATAAATCAAAATATTATTGCTCATTTTAAATTTATTATTTTAATTGGTATATAAAATTTAAGCCTCAATTATTATATAGTAGTCCAAAAATATGACTTCTTATTTTTCCAGAAATACGTTTGTGAAAAAAGAATCTTTATCCTTTTTTTATTTTCCAAATAAAAGATTTAAGGAGTTCAAGAGCTCAAAACGTGCGCTATATCAGCCAACTACTCGACGGCATTTCGCAAATGATAAAATAAATTTTTCAAGAGCTCAAAGCATGCGCTACATCAGCTCGAACTTACCTACCCTACGCCTTTGAGCAAATGATTATATTATGATAGCAAATGCCCACATACAGATTTGGCAATGGCAATAGCAATACGTTTGACAGTTAGTATGCTATAAGTTTTATCCTCAATCTCTGATTAGCAGCCATATGTCAGTTATGTTCTGGTTAAAAAAAGGTTATTTACCGAAAGAATTAGTCGTGGCTAAGTTAACCAAAACTTAACTGACTGATGTCTGATAATCAGACATAGAGAAAACGGTTCGAAGTCGGTGCAAATAAATAAATACATTTAATATATTTTTTTGCTATTTAATGTTTATAATACAAATGTATATACATTGTAAGAGTAAACATATTATAAGCAAGTCCTTTGAGGAGATTGGCGGTGGGAACATACATATGTCTGATAATGCAATCCTATATATTTACGTAATTATAGTACGTCCGTAATGTTCCCAGTAAGGAATGCAAGCATTACAAATTGAGTTAAAGGTGCATGCGGGAAATACCGTTGTTATACTATATTACATGATTTTATATAGCATGATACCGTACCGTCTAATCGTTTTCTCCAAACTCATCGTATTTCAGCAAGCTCATTAATATCATATTTTCCCACTTCGATTATTCATCATATAGATAAATACTAACTAAATAGTTATATCACATGCATATAAACATACTAGAAATTCATATTCATCGGAAAATATTCACCACAACACAATTTTCACCACCATCAAACTTAAATAACACTTACATATAAGGGGTATTCTCTTGCTCTTGCAAAACCCTTGCACGGTGCAAGAATTGCATATATTTCCTCTTGGTGCACCGGCACAATAACAAACACACGCAGAAAATTATTTGCACTATCTGTAAAATATGTGAGACCAAAACCCATGTATATTTGCGTGCAATGTCACACAAAAATATAATTGCAACCCTGTTTTAGCTGTCATTTTACATAAAGACATATTACGTCGTAAAATTGTTGAGGAAGGTAAGTTTTAAATAAATTTCATAATATCTATTTTGTTACAGTTTTTTTTGTTAAAAATGTATGCAGAAAGTGCGCCAATTCACAATAGCCATGCATAATAGTCATTCACAATAAATTGACCGAATCAGCCGTTCATATATCACTTTGCAATCTGCAATCTTGCAAGAGCAAGCGAATACCCCTATACTACTTATTAGTACATACTCTTATTTTATAAATCTGCAGACATACTATACACCTATTTAGATGTATTTAAATAAACGTACAAATATAATTTTAATTTTCGATTTTTGATAATGAAACGAAAACGTGTATCCACAAGTAATAAATTTTGACAAAAAAAGATTTAAATTAAAAAATATGTATATGTAATTCTACAGTGATTTGTGCTCAAGGCCTGATAGCGAAGGATAAAAGCGGTACCAGTGATCCCTATGTGACGGTGCAAGTTAGCAAGGTGAAAAAGCGTACACGTACAATGCCGCAGGAGTTAAATCCTGTGTGGAATGAGAAGTTTCACTTGTGAGTACATAATGTCTGTCTGTTTACCTTACTACCTGTATGTCAGTAAAATATCCTTGAATGTTAACGTGTATGCCTGCGAATTTTTATTTAAATTATATGTATGTATCATTATTACATGTTTTTTTATCAAATACATATACTATATTGCTATATTACGTATGTATAAATATGTATCAGTGATCTGCATGGGTGTAATCAGAATACACAATTTATTCACGCCATCGCACTTACGCACATTCATTATAACATGCATTAAAACCGAAAAAATTCGAGTGATCTTCTAAGTGCATTTTATAATAAGTGCAGTTCTATTCTTGTGAAGGTTTTCGGACAACTGGCAATACCTTATCGTAATTAACCAGCAAGAAAGGACTAAGTTCAGGTGTAACCGAACATTTTATAGTTTTACGTAATTTACAATTTTAAAAACGTGTATGCATTACAATCATTTTTGGTACCTTACTAACATATCGCATATTAAATACATAAGCTTCACAACTCGAAAACTGGCAAATGTTGCAAAACAGAGTCGTTGTAAGAAATATTGAAATTTTAAATTTCAAATATAATTGGTTTTCTAATTCAACAGAGAAATTAGGAAACATTTTTGAGTTAAAACATCCAATAACAGTGTGAAAATTTCCATAAACATTGGGAAAATTCAGGGCCGGCCTGAGGATATTTTTCGCCTTAATCTAATGCCAAATTCTGTGCCCCTTCTAAGTCTATTTTGCCTTTAGACAAAAAACAAATTTATAATTTTTAAAAATTCTTCAGGTAATTTTAATAATTATTAAAAAAAACATTATAATTAGTAGTTTAAATATTTTCGTGCCTTTAATTTGGAAAAATCATGCACAACTGTTTTAAGAGTTTTTGCCACTTCACTTTCAATTGATAATGTTGCGAAGCCTGTCAGTCTTTCTTCACACATTGTCTTAAATAAATTCTGTAGGATATTATTATCTTAATTCGTTTGAACAAATATAACAAAGTTCAGTGGGGAACTTTTATGAGCGATTGTTCAGTTAACAGCTCGTTGCATAAATCTTTTGCATCTGCTTATATTCTTCAATCCAACGTGAATTAATGACATTTATATTTTTTTACAATGTACAAAAATGACATTATATGTAAAAGTTTGAAACTGATCAACATTAAATAAAATTCCCCAAAGTTTAAGAATATGCTTCAACAAATCATATCTTTCATTGCAATATCAATAATGGCAAAACTAAAGTAGAAATTAATATCAAAATTTTGCTTCGAATGTACTTACCTTTGTTTAAACCCATAAGTAACCAAACTAACGGCCAAAAATAGGCATGAGTACGGATAGTCTAATATTCAAATGGCTCAAAAAATACTCAAATCTGCTGTAGTGTGTTACCGTGTTATATTTCAAATATTTTTCAATTATTAAAATTATTTAAGATTTAAACACGTAGTTTTGATCAAAATACTATATGTTATATCAAAACATTATTAAATGTTCACAATACTACGGTGATCAAATTGAAAGGTGAATTTTTAATTTATACTTGGTGTGTTTTTCGAATCTGTAAATTCTGTAAGTTGGTAGTACTGTTAGTGACAGCTATGCTAAATTTCACGTCAAAATATTTATTAGTATTTGAGATACGCGTCGTTTTGTGAGACTCTAAAAGTGAATTCTTCCATTTTCCATCTCATATTGCTTTGGTTATTCATGATAATTTCGCCACATTTTCAGCTAATATCGTGCCGCAACCAACGCATTCGCCTGATTTACTTTCGTGTAACTTTTGGCTATTCAGCAAATTCACGTGACCACTCCGAGGACACCCTTTTGACTCAATTGGGGATATAAAAGCTGAATTGAAGAAGGCTTTTTCCAAGTGCTATGATGACTGGAAAATTCGTTGGCATAAGTGTATTGCAGCGGGAGGGGATTAGTTTGAAGGAGATGAAATGGACAAAGTTAACCTTTCAATTTGATCACAGTAGTACATATAGAAATGGAGGCAAATGTGAATACATACATATAGATGAAATTAGCTGTCTGCATAAAAATGCTTTCGTAAAATTTTGCGCCTACTTGTATTATAAATATTATAGACAGCATACATATGTATTTAATGGCAATGCCAAGATTTTATGCTAATACCAATAATAAGATTTCTTCTCTGCCCTTCAGAAAGGCAATAAAGTAATTGCCAAGTAGTAAACCCCTCTTGTATTGTATATTTTCAATGAAAAATCAAAGATATTTATAATCAACATTTTGTACTTCTTCTTCCCACAGCATAGCATTTTCCCAAATAGAAAATTTGGAATGTCTTATAAATATTATTTATTATACTAGTTTGATCATTATTATTGTTGTGCCTGAATAGTATCTGATTTTATATATTCAATTCTATACTATTCTTAAAAGTCTTTCCTAATATTTTCCATTAACACATAATACCTTTTCAGCAAAAAAGTTATTATACTACACTCCTTGTATTTGAAATTACAGGGAAACCATATCACTCTTTGATTAATTAAATGCCCGTGCAATGATATATGTAAATAAAATTTGTAATAGAATGCGACAATATGAAACTACAATTTATGTATATTATAAAAAATTAAATAAAATAAATAAAGTACTTTTGTAAATCTTATATACAAGAAGTAAGGAAGGACATGGTTCAGGTGTAACAGAAAATTTTATACTCTTGCAACTTACAGGAATCAAAGTCCAAGAAATTCGTTCATGAAAATATGGGAGTAGAGGGTAGTATTTATTTTATCTATTTTTGCCAGTAACACATACTATTAACATGCCACATACTAAAAAATATTTTCCTGGGTTTGATTAAGGTACATCACATATAATTTGGATTAAAGTCAGTCAGTTGTTCGATACTTCTGCTATTAGTTAAATAAGGGCTAGGTCAAATTTTCGCCTAATTTTATCTATTTTAGGCACACAGATACACTGTAATGAGTACAGTGCATATTGACCGATATATGCGGTATAAAGTCACCCGGTGGATCAAAAATATTTATGTTAAGTATATGACGACTCAGAGAAGTATTGTCCCGATTTATCTCATTTTTGACACACAGATACTATTATCAGGGGAGATTTTCTATATATTGACCTAAATTTCTTGGTATTTGGGGGATTGAACAGGTTAAGTTGGTTCTTGACAGTTTTTGGTCATAAGGTGGCGTAATTTAAAAGAATTATTAGTGCAAAGTTTCATCCCGTTATAGCAAATGCTTCTTGTGTACTGAAAGTGAAGAAGCAAGTGGAATTATAAATTGTGCTATATGAGAAGTAGACGAGTTTTCGCATAGTATTTGTTCTAAGCGAATTTAGTAATTGCAGCTTTAGCGGAGATATATACGTTAAATATATTAGAGGGCGGGGCTATGAACACTTTTTTTTAATTTTTGCTCACCGGTGCCCCTTACTATTGCGATCCCCTATGCCAAATTAGAGTTTTACCGGATTTCAGCTCGTCTCGTCATCCTGATTATACCTTATATCTATTTCGCTTAGGTTTAGGCGATACATACAACCGTTCGGTGAACAAAACTATTTTGTTTTGTAGGAACATGTAGCAAGAGTATAAAAATGAAACACTATTTAATTACATATGTATGTGCCCGCATATCGTCCGAACCGCAGCACAGCAATACGACTTAAAAATCGCTGACTCGAAACCGGTTTTAGACCAATAGTCTCTTAGACAAAGTTATTCAGAAGGATCCATAGAACATTTCCTGCGTACGCAAATATGCCTTGCAAATCAACCCGTTCCAGTATAAACTGTTAAGCCCACTGAAAGTTTAGTTAGACCTTATATTAGGTTTATGGGGCTAGGTGTAGTTTCGACGCTATTTTGTTCATTTATCCAATATGTTCAATTATACCTTACAGATTAATTGATACTCTCGGTAATAAAAGGTGATCTTAAAAAGTGATAGTCCGATTTCAAGTATTTTTGAAGATGGAACACTTCACGGACACAATTTATGCAAAGTGTTATTTAAATAATTTCAATAGTGCTTCATTTATATTCTGTGAAGTTATCGAGTCATATGGAATTTACAATTTTGATATAAGGAATGAAGGCGTGATTTCGCCAATTGTTAATACATAATATAGAAGTTAGATTACATTATGATTCTATGGACAAATTCAAATTGTATATCTAAATTTATAGATCAGTAATAGCACTTTGAATGTTTTAGTTTAACAGAACCTACCTTGGGTGCCACAAAATACGTGTACCAAGTAAGATTGGGATATTCCAATTTTTGTGGAAAATATCGCTTGTTTGGATGGACGGACGGACAAATGTGCTGTGTTTGCCGACTATCCAATGAGATCCGCTCATTCATTTATTGCGGGTGTCATATAGTATTTCAGGTCAATGCTTATTGAATGTTTGCTGCTAGTATCGTATTTCATGTCAACAATCTCGAGACGGTTGACTTTAGTAAACTTATACGAGTATATAGGCATATATAAGTATTCTTCTAAATCGATAAGTTCTAGACGTTAGGTGAACAAAACTATTATACTTTGTAGCAATATATTGCGATGCATAAAAAGGGAAGTTATAAAATCTTCATCGGTCGTAGATCTTGTGAAGAAAAATGTGCACCCTTGCAGTATAAAGGTTTTGTTCACCTAACATATGCGTTGACACCTCAAAATAATCAAGATATAGATTGGCGAGAGCAGTATACTAAGGCTATAACTTAGAAATAGGTGTTTCCGCTTCATAATCACACCCACTTTCCAGCAAATGTTATGTTTGAGACTACCAAATGCCTATGAAACGTTCGTTTAATGACAAGGATAAATAGCAGGTTTACATGTGGATCAGTTGGAAAATTGTGAATTGTGAAAAATGTGAAAATTGTGAAATTAAGCTACTAAACTGAAAATTGGTACAAAGAATCACAAGAAAAAGCTGAAACCGTGATGAACTATTTGTTAAAAACAGCCCGCCGTCTACAAGCTTTTATGTATGTATGTACAACGAACTACTGCAGCCATCTTAGTCACCTTCGTTGTAAACATTTACCTCTAATTCTTCATTATATAAGGGTAGAAAAATTAACATTCTGCCAACGAACGACAAAATATTAACCAGCTCAAAGATAGGTAAAATTTTCACAACTTATGCAAATGTAATTAAAGTAGCTAAATTGTATTTAGTAGGGATTATTTATATTTTTTATTTAAAGGGAATCATGAAGAAAAGCTAACATTAATCATGAAGAGATAATAAAAGTGTAGGAGTTAGCTTTATTTACATTTAAAAATCATTAATGTAGGTCATGGTTTTTATTAAATTTTTTAAAGGTGCTGGAAGAGATCCTTATGTACAGATATAATTTTTGGATGAAGGCAAAAATTATCCTCAAAAATTCGTTCAAATCTTTATATAATGGTACATACCGGTATGTACAAATGATTGCATAGTATATCAAATGCAAGTATCATAAAAGAAAGC
This sequence comes from Bactrocera tryoni, assembly GCF_016617805.1. Classification (NCBI taxonomy): domain Eukaryota; kingdom Metazoa; phylum Arthropoda; class Insecta; order Diptera; family Tephritidae; genus Bactrocera; species Bactrocera tryoni. Next base: position 12,492,925 of record NW_024395824.1, on the reverse strand, counting down.
TAGCACGTTTTCTAAAGTTCCTAATTACTAATAAAACCATAAAGGAATGCAATTTTCTACCGTTTGGCTTAGTGTGAAAATGGCGGCAATACATAGATAGGTTATGTTGAAAACTAAGAAAATTGCGTTTACTCATAAAGATGGTTCTACAAGCCAGTATCTGACTTGGTGTGGAACTTGGGCAATGCGGCATCGAACTTTTTTAGGTAAAACCCTATACCTTTGCAAACACTCGGCAAATCTTAAATCCAAATTTATTGTGTATCATTATCTTAGTACGAGTATCACTAGAGTACATACTATTTTTATGCTTTATTTCTACACGGTTATATTCTACATTGATAAAGCCTATAATGTCATACTATAAACGGCAAATATTCCACTCGAGTTGAACAAAGGAACTGCCGCAGCTACATATTAAAGTGCACTTATTTTATATTTCGCTGACTAATTTTTTTCACATCGACTTTAATTAGTTGGAATTTAAAGTATAGCGAAAACTTTTATAAATTAGGGTAAACTTTTTGATAAATAATTACGTTTTTGACAAATTCGGGAGACCTGTTTGAATCAGCTTAAACGCAAATCTGCTCTTTAATGTCTTCTGAATAGAAAGAAAATTTAAATTTTATAATTTTTTTTTAAATATGTGCAAAACAGGCAGTAAATGCGTATAGATAAAATATGGGAAACGGTCAAAATTCTAAATTAAAATTGTGAAGTCAAAATTCCGGAATCAAAATTCTGGGTCGACAAAATTCTGGAAATCGGATATCCGCAATTTGCTTTTTTTGGCTGCATTTCAAAATTCTGGTTTTTCATAATTCCGGAATTTACGTTTTCCAGAATTAATTCTGGAAATTTTTTCCCCAAAATTTGAGCCAAATCGTGTATCTTATATAAATTTGCTTATACATATGTACATAATAATATAACATAAACAAAACATAACCTACAAAATAATTCCAAAATTCAAACATGTTTATCGGAAAGACAAAAAACAACATTATTAACAAATAAGGATCAAGTAGATACTACATTAATGGATCATGAGAATGTTCATTTCTTTTTTTTCGTATAACATGTTCACAGCCACCGAATTGTGTGACAATACGCACGGTACATTTGTTTTTAATTCGTTCAGAACAAGTCCAGTTAAATGTTCTCTTATTTTTTCGTTCCAAATACATAGAAGAAGTAGCCGTCGACGTTTAACATGTAGATATTTTCCTTTATTGGACTTCACCACAGTTATATTTTCCATCATTTCACAAAAATATTTCGCACGTTTTTAATAAAGAAATTGCAGTAACACATTGCTTAGTCAGTACATATATGTATGTATATGTAGGTACATAGTAAACTAAATCATTATGGTAGTACAAAAAGTAAATGAAGAACAACAAACAAAGCAATAACAATAACAAATACAATCATGGTAGTACAAAAAAGTAAATGAACAAAAACAAACAAAGAAATAACAATAACAAATACATTCATGCAATTGTAAAAAAATACTTACTAGGCAATAAAACATATGATTACAGAATTTTGCCATTCAGAATTTTGCAATTTAGAATTTCGTTATCCAGAATTTTGAATTCCAGAATATTGATTTATTATGAACACGGGTAAAACGCTTTCACTTTCCTTGTTTATTACACAGGTCCACAAAAAATAGTTCAGGGTTTCCTTTCACCAAACCTGGTGTAGTGTAAGAATAAAAAAACAGACCGATCTAAACGGGGTTAGATCTCCGAAATAACACTCTTTGGCCGAACAAAATCCGGATCAATTCCGGTAACGTAGAGCCGCTTGTTTTGGAAATCGGTACAGTTTAAGTTTTTGGGATCGCTAAGTTCGAATCCGAATTCCATTGTGTCCATGGTGGTGGATTTCGAGTGGCAAACACAATTAATATCATCGGCCTCAACACTCGCGCCGTTAGTTCTGCTTTCTCCAGGCTGGACAAGGAAGCAAAAGAAATGGGTCTGGCAGTGAACGAGGGCAAGACGAAATATCTCCTGTCATCAAACAAATAGTCGTCGCACTCGCGACTTGGCACTCACGTCACTGTTGACAGTCATAACTTTGAAGTTGCAGATTATTTCGTCTATCTTGGAACCAGCGTAAACACCACCAACAATGCCAGCCTGGAAATCCAACGCAGAATAACTCTTGCCAACAGATGCTACTTCGGACTGAGTAGGCAATTGAGAAGCAAAGTCCTCTCTCGACAAACAAAAACCATACTCTATAAGTCACTCATAATTCCCGTCCTGCTATATGGTGCAGAGGCGTGGACGATGTCAACAACGGATGAGTCGACGTTGCGAGTTTTCGAGAGGAAAGTTCTGCGAAAGATTTATGGTCCTTTGCGCGTTAGCCACGGCGAATATCGCATTAGATGGAATGATGAGCTGTACGAGATATACGACGACATCGGCATAGTTCAGCGAATTAAAAAAGAGCGGCTACGCTGGCTAGGTCATGTTGTCCGAATGGACGAAAACACTCCAGCTCTGAAAGTATTCGACGCAGTACCCGCCGGGGGAAGCAGAGGAAGACCTCCACTCCGTTGGAAGGACCAGGTGGAGAAAAACCTGCGCCAATTAAAAAGAAGAAGAAGAACACAACTTTTTACACATTTTTAAGTATTGACGAATTTCCTTGAAACTACTCGGGGTTTTTTGGGGTTTCTGATTACGAATTGGATATAAGATATTCTAAATTAATATCCAATATATGATCAAGACGTCTTTTATATTGCAAGTACCTACATTCAGCTATACCCTGGACGTAGCAGGCTTCTGATCAAGTAATTTTATAAATACATATACTATATATAACTCATATACTGACAGACATATACATAAGATTTCTTAGAAAAACGAAAATCCGTATACATATTATATGTAGTATATCTTATCTATAATATTATCATGCCACATACTAAAAAAAATTTCCCTGGGTTTCTTTGAGATACCTCACATATAATTTCCATTATACAAGATGGATTCCGAAGTAAACAGGACTTAAAATAACAGAACAAATGGTTTTTTCGGCAAAATCAATTTATTTTATTCAAAATAGTCTCCTTCTGCTTCAATACAGCTTTTTGCACAGTCCAAAAGCATGTCGAACGAGTGTTTTAGCTCGTTGGCCGGTATGGCCGCTAGTATGCCGGTGCAAGCCTTTTGAATGGCCTCTACGTCTGCATATCGCTTTCCTTTCATGGGCAAATGCATTTTTCCGAAAAGGAAGAAGTCGCACGGTGCCATATCAGGTGAATACAGGGAGTGGTTAATGGTTAAAATGTGATTTTTGTCAAATAATCGGTCACAATGATGTCCTTCGAATGTTGGATTCTGAGTAAATTTTAGTCGTTAGTCAATTTGTGCGGAACAAACCGTGCACACACCTTTCGTAAGCCCAAATGTTTGGTCAAGATGCGATAAATTGATATTTTCGAGATGTTCAATTCCATTTCCATGAATTTCAATGATGATTTCGGCTGATTTTTGATGAATTCTCGCACAGTTTCGATGGAATTTTCGGTGATCACAGATTTTGATTGGCTCACATGTTGATCGTCATTTATGTCCTCACGACCACTTTGAAAACGTTGAAACCACTCGTGCACTCTGCTACGGGATAGGCAATCATCGTTATAAACTTGCTTCATCAATTGAAACGTTTCGGTAAAAGTTTTACCAATTTCAAAACAAAATTTAATGTTGGCTCTTTGTTCGAAGCTCATTTTCGCACCGATAACACAAACATACTGATACTTAAAACGCAATAACTTCACTTCCAATCAATAAAATGTCATGAAATTCTCCGTGGACAATCCATAAAGATACCAGATTTTAATGTACCAATCGAGATATAGATGGTACCACCAGGGGGTGCTGTTTTCAAAAAGTCCTTTTTATTTTGGAAACCACCTTGTATATGGAGATAACTCACATACTGACCGATATATGTGGTATAAAGTCGCCTGGAAGTTCGAAAATCTTTATATTAGGTATATGGGGGCTCAGGGAAATATTAACCCGATTCAACCCATTTTTAATATACAGACAAACCATTATATGAGGAGGATAATCCTTTAATTTAAGTTGAATATATCACACATTGACCGACATTTTCGATCAAAAGTCAACTATAGGTACCGGGGTCTAAATATTCGGTACCTAGGGGCTTGAACAGTTTTTATTGGATTTAAATCAATTTTTGGTCATAAGGTGGCACACACTAAAGACATTATTCGTGCAAAGTTTTATCCCGTTATATTAATATTGTGCTATATGGGAAATAGGCGTGGTTGTTGCCCGAATTCGTCCATTTTCACAAAGTGATATAAGGATGAAAGAAGAATGTCACGTACCAAATACGTACGTACGAAATAGGCTGGCCAAGTCCCGAGATAGAGGTTTTCACCAAAAAGTGCTACGCCCATCGTTCAGACCAGCTCCCATAAGATTCCCTCATACCATCTCGGTGGTAAAATTTAATGGCTGGCGTATTTAGTTATTGATTTATCGCGCTTTTAGTAGTTTTAACCAATACCCTTATAAGCGAGGTTATCCTCCGATTTAATCCATTTTCGCACTGTCGGTAGAAGTTTTCATAAGATTTTTACACAGAAAGAATTTGATTGTTGTAGGTTAAGTGGTTGATATATAATACTAGAGGACCCGTCCACGCTTCACTGTGGCTGATATACCATCTACATGATTTCTATTAGTTGGATTATAACTATTTGTTAATGAGATATAGCATTTTCGTAAAACTACTTGTGTTAGTTTACAAAAAATGGATCATAAAGCATTTCGTGTGTTAATAAAGCACTGCTTTTTTTGGGGAAAATACTGTTGATTTTGGGCTTAAGGTAATCCACCGATGAAAAGATATTTGCTAAGCTTAAAGTGGCGAAAGCACTGTGCAAAGTGGGTGCCTCGCAAGTTCGTAATCCAACCAAAACAACGAATAACTGATTCTGAGAAGTATTTGAGTGCTCTTTAATCGTAATAAAACCGAAATTTTTCGTCAGTGATAGAAACATAGCTCCATCATTTCCCACTGGAGCCCAATCGACAGTCATTCTAGTGGACTCCTCAGGCGTGGAAACGAAAAAGGCGGCTGAAAAAGTTATGACATCAGTCTTTTGGGATGCACGTGGTATATTACATACTCAACGACTGATTACTGAGCCAGTTATACTCCATTTCACTGCGTAGTTGGTTGCAGTTCTTTTCTTCTATTCCAAATATTTAGCAATTGTATTATTTTTAAGAAGATTCTGTTTAAAATTGTACACATAGATTCAAATAATTCCTACAAACATGAATTTTGAAAAAATGCTTATGATTTAAAATATAATTTTTGTATTTATGAGTTGTATTAAATTTTGCCATAAAGAGATAGAAGGTATCCTATGTATTCTAGTTATAAATGGTGTAATTAACAACAACTTTCTTTTATATGTATAGATGTGAGGTTTTTTTATTGTTCTTATTATTGTTTTTGTTATTGTCTTTTCTTTTTGAAGAAATGAAATATTCAACTTTTGAAAAAATGCTTATTATTTCAAACATAATTTTTGTATTTATGAGTTGTATTAAATTTTCACATAAAGAGATAAAAGGTATCCTATGTCCTTACCCTGGTACTAAGCTACCTCCCATCCAACTTTCAGCCAAATCGGCTTAGCCGTTCTTCAGTTATAAATGGTGTAACTAACAACAACTTTCTTTCATATATATAGATGTAAGTTTTTTTATTCTTTTTATTATTGTTTTTGTTATTGTTTTTGTTTTTTGCTCAACGTTTAGACCTACCCTGGACTACGACAAACATTTTAAAACCAAAATCAGCTCAATCGGTCGTTCTCGAGTTTTAATCAGACTAACGAACAACAATTCATTTTTATTTATATAGATAGATAGAAAGATATTAAACTTGTTACAGAGCGGGGCCAAGCCCACCTTTTCAAGAAATTTTGCTCACAGGTGCCCCTTGCAGCTGGAATCCTCTGTAGCATAATTACAGCTTTATATCTTAATTTATTGCTTAGTTATGGCACTTTATATGTTTTCAGTTAATTGCGATTTGTGGGCGTGGCAGTGGTCCGATTATGCCCATCTACGAACTTTTATTTTTACTAAGGAACCCACATACCAAATTTCATCTCAATTTTACTCAAACTGCAGCTTGCACGGATGGACTTTTCTCGTTATTCTGTTCATTTATATATATGTACATATATGTATGTATATACTATCCCTATATAATATAACCCTATATCTATCTCGCTTAGTTTTAGATGATACGTACAACCGTTAGGTGAACAAAACTATACTTTGTAGGAAATGGTTGCAAGAGTATAATTATATGCCTTGACTCAGTTATAACGACTTCTTTTAGATCATTTCTTAGTGCTTTTCTCTTCTCGTTTCCCCTTTTCAATCTCTTAAATCCTACTGCATTCTTTCGCCCTGCTCTTCCCTAGTCACCCATTTTCAGGAAAATATTCAAATGTGAATAAAGGTAATGTAATTCATTACGCATTCCAATGCTTGAAAACTTTTTACCTTTTGGTAAACAATACTTGTTTAATTAGCTTCTTCATCAAAAACTTCTCCATGCTATTTTCTCCACCGTAGTCTTTCTTTCTTGAAATTCAGTGTCTGTGGCCCATTCAAAATGCTTTCTTTTACTTTCGCTTCTGACAATTTGGAAATTTTTTCGAAGAGGTACTTAAAAGATTTGCGTTCCGTATTTCTTATTGCTTCATTCAATTGTTTTACAAGACCCAATTTTATATGGAGTAGTGAAAAAATTGATATACATTCTGGCATTCGGCTCTTTTTTATGACATTTTTAGAACCTGGAGCTAAAGTTTTCATAAGCCTCCAATCTTTTTGCACATAATGCTTGCCGTGGGCTTGACTACCCCACTCACATAATTGTCGTTATCTTTAATTCACCACACAAGTGCCATCTGTGTTTATCATATTTAACACTAGAACTACCACACCAGTCATATATTTTCTCCTTCATGTTACATTTTTTTTCTCACAACAATGTCTGACTTTTCCAGCGATAACTTAAGAAATAGTATTATAAATAGCAATTTTTCTCTTATTCAACGAATACAAAATAATTTCGAATCATGAGTACTTATACCAGCACCAGTCAAAATGACTGCTTGCAGTTGATACATATGTAAAATCATGCTGCGATTTGCTTACCGATCACGAATCAACAAGATTACTCGTTTTGTATAACTACAGAGTGTTTCTTAGAACTTTTTAGAATTTCTTAAAATTTTGTGTCATTCAGTATGATGATGATAATTATCAGGAAAAATCTTGATCGGTCGTAATTCTAATGCAAAACCTAATGCATTCGTGCCAACATTTTCGAAAATATATTTAGTCGTTCATTTAAATCTGGAGACGTTGAATGTGTTATGATATAGAATAGTTATATAATTTATAATAAACGGCATTTTTTCATGTAGTATAAGGTGAGGAAAATTATTACAAATATAATCTTTATGTAAGCATTATTTGATATTTTAATTTCATAAGCCCTAAAAATGACAAAACTTTTAAAAATATCTGAAATTTTGGAAAATCTGAACGATATAGCAATGGAATTCTCTGATATTGAAGATGATGAACTCTATGACAGTTATCAAGAAATTGAAAATGAAGTATGCGGTACCCAAGAAGAAATTTTTGTGAGTGAAAATTGTGACAATGAGGTTTTGGACGAAGAAAATATTCAGGACTCCTCAGAAAGTGACAGTGAATTTGAAAATATTTTGAATTCTCGTAAAATAAGATGTATTCAAGTGCGTTCTAGTTCTGAAGATGAAAATAAAAGTACATGAAGAATTAGAAGCATCTCGAGTCTTGGGTAAAAAATGGAACCTAACAGCAACAAAATTGAAAGCTTTCTTTGGAGTTTTATATGGACGGGGAGCATACGAAGCAAAAAATTTAAAAGTTTCATAGCTATGGAACGAAAAATGGGGACCAAACTTCTTTGCAAACACCATGAGTAGAAATGATTTTACGGAAATATTGAGATTTATTCGCTTTGATAAAAAAAGTGAGAGAAGTCAACGTCTTCAAAGCGATAAATTTGCTTTAGTATCAGAAGTATGGGATAGATTCATCAAAAATAGTATGCAATGCTACAAACCATGACAAAATATTACAATAGATGAACAACTCTTGTCAACAAAAGCCAGATGCAGATTCACCCAATATTTGCCGAATAACACGACAAGTTTGGGATAAAATTTTGGCTAGCATCTGATGTTCAAACTAAGTATATTGTGAATGGGTTTCCTTATTTATGAAAAGATGAGACACGAGTAAGATCACAGCCTCTGAGTGAATCTGTTGTGCTACAACTTATCGAACCATTCACTATGAAGGGAAGAAATACCGACAACTTTTTCACAAGCTTACCGCTGGCATCTAAATTGCTGGCCAAAAAAACAACATTGGGTGGCACTATACGCGGAAGCAAAAGGGAAATGCCTAAAATTTTTAAAACAAAGATGGATACTATGGTTCGACTTTCTTCATTACTGTATAAATCAAGTGGATGCGTTCTTACAATCTGTAAAAGTAAACCGAAGAAAAAGTTTGCATATTGAGTTCGAATCATAAATCCGTCAAAGTTCATAAAAGTAACAAGCTATTACCTGGAACAGTTGAGTTTTATAATAAAACTAAGTTTGGCGTAGATATTACAGACCAAATGGCAAAGAAATATAGTGTAAAATCAGGATCAAGAAGATGGCCACTCCAAGTATTTTTTAATATTTTAGACTTTGCGGGCATAAATGCCTGGATCTTATTTAGAGAAACAACAGGTGAAAAGATTTCCAAAAAAGATTTTCTTTTTCAATTAGCAGATGAACTTGCCATTGAAAATACCGAGAAAAATGTTAAACCTGGAATGGAATCACGAAAAACTATTGTACCTACAACTTTGTTCACGCAAATGGTGTCAAATTGGGTACTGTAATAATAATAAAACTAGCACCATTTGTAATATCTGTAAAAATTTTGTATGCGGAAAATGCACTCAAAAGAAAATCTATGTTTGTAGGAAATGTGACAAATTATAAATATACCAAATAATTTACCTTTTACTATAAAATTAACTTAAATTTAATATGAGAATTTATTTTAATTTTTTTAAACCAAATCATATTTTCTTTATTATACTTATTATTCTTATTATTGTTTAAGTGATGAAATTTAAGAATATTTATTTAGGGATCATGGCCCCACGTACTACACAGCACAAAATTCCTTTTGTAAGCAACCAATCTTGTAACAAATAAATAAACTATTATATAAGCTTTACTATTACGTATTTTTTAAAGACCAGTAATTTTGACTGGTTTTGGTAGAAATAGCTTCGACAAAGGTGTGGTAGTTCTAGTGTTAAGTTTTTCGTGTAAGAATTCGAGGTTTCAGTATTCCTCTTTTCTACTATTGATTGAGCAACTAGTAAAGAAGCATATTGGTTGCCATTGTGTAGCAAGACTGCTTTTAAACATCATGTTGAAGAATCAACAAATATGTGGCAGTCTTTAGCTTCATATGAAATATCCTAATCGTTTATTAATCCATCAATATCGCAGTATCCGTAGTAAGCTAAATTGTTGATATCTATGAAATATTTTCTGAACCACCAGGATTTATTATTATTACTAGTCTCATAACCTGAGTATTTTGATATTTAATCATTCACATCTATTTCCTTAGTGTCAACAGGAACTTGAACCTCGTCAGTAGAAATAATACTCACTGATTCGTCAGAAGCGTAAAAGAAGGAATATTATGTGTTTGAGTTGTGCCCAAAAGTACTCGTTAAACAGAAATGATTGCTATTGTTGCTCAATGATTTTTTTTTGGTTTACCCCAGATAATTGGAGAAGCAAACGTTCGTTTTTTATGTCCAATCCTTGAGCATCTATACTGAAAAATTCCGTGTATCTTGATTTAAGTATAATTGTTTTTTCGTTATTTCTGAACAACATATTTTCCACAAATGAAACAGAAATTATCTATTTCCTTATTGCAAACTGGGGTTCCTACTCCCTGGATCATACTTCCTTTCATGTGTCTGTCATGGCGTCGTGAAGGTGGTCTACTATATAATCTATATAATAGACACTACGTTATGTGCACAATGTGCACTGCACATATGTTATACATTACACGGAACGTGTCAATGCTAATTGACATTAATTATAATTTATAAAGAACTTGCCGCGTAACTTTATAGGTTCACGAATAGTAAAGCCCACAGCGACTCTCCATGAGGATCCATTGACTTCGCCGGTTTACGGAATAACTCCTTTGCTCACTGATTCGTAATAATCGACCCCCAAAAGCCCCCGAGTAACAAGTTTCAATCGCATCCGACCAATTTTTAATTTTTCTTTCGCCATATTGGTTCCGCCAATCCGAATTTTTAGAATCTAAGTTCAAGTCAATGACCCCAAAAACGGTTCAGTAACAAGTTTGAGGCAAATTTAAAACTCAAAATCCGCCATAATTTTTGAGGTTAGAAAAAAATCATGACGGTATTTGACAAAACGGAATTCGGATTCGAGATGAGCCACCCTAAAAACATATAATACACCAGGTTTGGGTAAAGGAACCTCCCAACGATTTTTTGTGGACCTGTGTTATGAGTGTTTTGGCCTCAGTTGTTCGAAAACTCATAGTACGAGTATCCATTGTTTTAACAGAGATAAAGAGATGTCTAACTCATCTCCTATTGGAAGTGAGAGAGCAATTGCTAAACGTCAAAAGCTCCTGAACTTTGACAGCTGACAGCTGTTTTGACGTTTAACAATTGGAAACGTGGGATGGCCAGATTGAAATCTTAACCAAAAAATTTGTTGCCTCGCTCTAGACCCTTACATAAAATGTGAAACAACCATAATTAAAGAAAACACGAAATATAAATGTATTTGATGAAATGTTTTGTCTTGTGATGCATCATAGTATTAATTTTCAATGGAAAATTATTAAAAACTTTTTCTAGTTGAGAGCTTAATGCCATTATTAATTGTTGGATATTTAAAAGTCAGTTGTTTTAGTATAGCATAACATACTTAAATCATTTCTCCATATATTAAATGACCACTATATAGTAATTTTCAATTGTAACAAATTTTGGGTGCTTTAATTTAAATGCCCAAAAATTATTATTTTGTTCGATCTGGCTAAAATGGAAAATGTTATAAAAAACGCTAATCTTGAGGCACTCTCACACGGGAATACGCTGGACATCCCTTTATCTTCTTTTTTTTATTTTGCTGCACTACATGAAATCGGTTGTTTTTTCATTTACCATGTTGTACTGGGAAAAGGTTAGCCTATGGTAGTTGTGTTGTGGCGTTGTTTCTCTCTCCACTCGCTTTCTGCGCGCATAGAAAAGTTTGATTTTGCTGAATTTTTATCGGTTGCAGCTGAATCCACTTATAAAACAAAATTATTGAAGTTAATGAATAAACGGTAGCAATGCACCCAAAAAGAAAATTAAAACAAATATTTAGATTATATTTTTAAAGACACTGATCCAGTTTCCAAAACCATACATGGTTGTAAGGACTTTTACGGAAACTGGCTAATATTATATTAATTGGCGTAGACACTGCTTACGCGATTATAGCCGAGTTAACTTCGATATTCCAAGCGTAGCCAGGTCCTTCTCCACCTGGTCCTTCCAACGGAGTGGAAGTCTTCCTCTTCCTCTGCTTAACCCGGCCGGTACTGTGCCGAATACTTTCAGAGCTGGAGTGTTTTCGTCCAGACGGACAACATGACCTAGCCAGCGTGGCCGCTGTCTTTTAATTCGCTGAACTATGTCAATGTCGTCGTATATCTCGTACATCTAATCGTTCCATCGAATGCGATATTCGCCGTGGTCAACGCGCAAAGGACCATTAATCTTTCGCAGAACTTTTCTCTCGAAAACTCGCAACGTCGACTCATCCGTTGTTGACATCGTCCAAGCCTCTGCACCATATAGCAGGACGGGAATTATGAGTGACTTATGGAGTTTGGTTTTTGTTTGTCGAGAGAGGACTTTGCTTCTCAATCGCCTACTCAGTCCGAAGTAGCACCTGTTGGCAAGATTTATCCTGCGTTGGATTTCTAGGCTGACATTGTTGGTGGTGTTTACGCTGGTTCCAAGATAGACGAAATTATTTACAACTTCAAAGTTATGACTGTCAACAGTGACGTGAGTGCCAAGTCGCGAGTGTGATGACTGTTTGTTTGAGATATTTCGTCTTGCCCTCGTTCACTGCCAGATCCATTTCTTTTGCTTCCTTGTCCAGTCACGATAGGAAATCACCTTGTCTGAAACCTCGTTTGGTACCGAACGGCTCGGAGAGGTCCTTCCCGATTCTGACGGAGCTTTTCGTGTTACTCAACGTCAGTTTACACAGCCGTATTCGTTTTGCGGGGATACGAAATTCAGACATCGCGGCTTAAAGGCAGCTCCTTTTCGTGCTGTCGAAAGTAGCTTTGAAATTGACGAAGAGGTGGTGTGTGTCGATTTTTCTTTCACGCGTCTTTTCCAAGATTTGGCGCATGGCGAATATTTGGTCGGTTGTTGATTTTTCAGGTCTAAAGCCACACTGATAAGGTCCAATCAGTTTGTTGACGGTGGACTTTAATCTTTCACACAATACGCTCGATAGAGCCTTATAAGCGATGTTGAGGAGGCTAATCCCACGGTAGTTGGCGCAGATTGTGGGGTCTCTTTTTTTATGGATTGGGCATAGCACACTTAAATTCCAATCGTTGGGTATGCTTTCGTCCGACCATATTTTACAAAGAAGCTGATGCATGCTCCTTATCAGTTCTTCGCCGCCGTGTTTGAATAGCTCGGCTCAGGCGGGAAATTGCTATTCGAACTTCTTCATGGTCGGGTAATGGAACGTCTGCTCCATCGTCATCGATTGGGGAATCGGGTTCGCCTTCTCCTGGTGTTGTGCGTTCACTGCCATTCAGCAGGCTGGAGAAGTGTTCCCTCCATAATCTAAGTATGCTCTGGACATCGGTGACTAGATCACCTTTGGGGGTTCTACAAGAACCCTACAGATAGTTTTATACTACTATATAGCTACTGAAGATTTTGTTATTGAAAATATGGATTTAAGTAAACTTTTTCTGAAAATATGAGATAGCGTTTAAGTTACGTAGAATGTTTTTTAGCCTTAGTTATGTTATCTATACAATATGGTGCTAAGATTTCTATTATTTTGATAACACATTGCAATATTTCCATGGAAAAGTTTAAAATTCAATTTTCAAATGACAGTTTCTTACTTAGTTTAAACTTCAGAAGTTGAGATATCTTACAAAAATATGAGTATTTACTAACTACAAAACTATCGTATATAGGAGCGCAGGTTTAAAATTTATAAAAAATAATTGCAGCTAAATTGAGAAATATCGACTTAGACAAAAAACAATGTAATTCAAATAGATAATTATACACATGTTGTGCAATTTTCTGCGACCAACAAAATGATATTTTATAATATATTAAATTTTTACGTCTGTCAATTTTCTGCATTTATTTGCATCTTTCATATTAATTTCTCATGCTCTTGTACTCCTCATTAACGAGCACAAAAATATTTTTCATTGGCTAATTTTTATTCTTATTCACCTTTTTTAAAAGATTTATATATTATGCATATTCTTATACACCTTTTTTAAATGATTTATAAATTATACATATTTACATATTGTATTACATAATAACATTCACTTCATCGAAGTTATTTGAAACTGATCCACTCTAAGTCTCTCGGTGCAACTCTGATTTTGCGCCATCTACTTGTCAGTTCTGGAAATCTATTACATTATCACAGCTGATTTAAACACTGCATCAAGAAAAAAATGTAAACAAATGAATTAAAAGCAATGGATCTGTATTCACCTGAAAATCGACTTCCCAAATAAAAAAATGCTTCCATTATTTTCATTATATGGAAAATATTTAAAAGAAGACCGCTTTTATATTTATTTATTAAGCGATGTGAATTCTTGAATGGCAAAAACATCTGTCCAACGGCAGTGAAAACGCTGAAATTAGTGAAGAGATTAAATGTAATCTAATCACTTAAAATTTTTGGTGGGAACATAGTATTGGTCTGTTGAGTAGATTATCTCACTAATATACTGGATTTAGCAAGAATTCGCCCTTAAAAAATTACACTTGAAAATCGCGTCACCGAGGTGATTTGAATCTAATCTACGTGAAGTTTCCCTTTGCGACTTGCCATCTGTTTGTCCGAAGGGAAATGTATCACATTATCACAGTTGATTTGGACATCACAAAGAAGTAAATATTATCAAATAAATAAATTAAAGAATGCATTTGAATTCTTCATGCAATCGACTTCCCAAATCGAAAAATGCGGCCATTTTTTCAATTAAATGGAAAATATTTCAAACAAGACGACTTTTATAGCAAAGTACGACACTACAATGTTTTCTTTTAATAAATATCAAACGATGTACATTTTTTAGTGTCAAAATAATCTGTTTTATAAATTTCCAACGGCAGTCAGGACAATCTAGATTCTTTTTCTTCTTTACTGGTGTGGTTCACCTCGTCCTTCCAACAGAGTGGAGGTCTTCCTCTTCCTCTGCTTCCCCCGGCGGGTACGGCGTCGAATACTTTCAAAGCTGGAATGTTTTCGTCCATTCGGCCGACATGACCTAGTCAGTGTAGCCGCTGTCTTTTAATTCGCTGAACTATGTCGATGTCGTCGTATATCTCATACAGCTCATCGTTCCATCGAAAGCGATATTCGCCGTGGCCAACGCGTAAAGGAAAGATTAGTGAACAGATTAAATGTAATGGACTCATTTCAAATTTTTGCTCGGAACATGGTATTACTGTTTATTTGGAACTGAGCGCAATTGCAATCATTTAAATGAAGAGAAATGCCCAATTACGTAGCAGCGAAGTAAACGAACAAGAACACAAAACATGTTCCCGAACACGAACTGGAGTTACTGAAACAAACATTTTTATACTCTCGCAACAAAGTTGCTAAGGAGAGTATTATAGTTTTGTTCACATAACAGTTGTTTGTAAGTTCTAAAACTAAAAGAGTCAGATAAAGGGTTACGAGTAGAGTTGAAATCCGGATGTCTGTCTGTCCGTGCGTGCAAGCTGTAACATGAGTAAAAATTGAGACATCATGATGAAACTTGGCTCCATAAGAAGGTTAAGTTCGAAGATAAGCAAAATCGGCCCAATGCCACGCCCACAAAATGGCGAAAACCGAAAATCTATAAAGTTTCATAACTAAGCCATAAATAAAGATATTAAAGTGAAATTTGGCACAAAGAATCGCATTAGAGAGGGGCATATTTGGACTTAATTTTTTTGGAAAAGTGGGCCCCGCCCCCTACTAAGTTTTTTGGACATATCTCGGAAACTACTATAGCTATGTCAACCAATCTCTATAGAGCCGTTTCCTTCAGGCATTTTCATATACAGTTCAAAAATGAAAATCGGAATCAAAAATAGAAATCGGATAATAACTACGCCCGCCTCCCATACAAAGGTTGTGTTGAAAATCACTAAAAGTGCGTTAACCGATTAACAAAAAACGTCAGAAACACTAAATTTTACGGAAGAAGGAAGCTGCACCCAGGCTTTTTTTTTAAATTGAATATGGGCGTGGCGTCGCCCACTTATGGACCAAAAACTATATCTCAGGAACTACTAATCTTATTAATTTTACAGCAAAATAAAAAAATATGTAAATGACGGATAATGAAATTTCGATTATCACTTTATCATGCGAGAGAATTAAATGTGACACCCGAACTTAGCCCTTCCTTACTTGTTATAGTATATACATGAACATTAGGACAGTAAAATTACAATACATAGCAATGGACCTTGTTATAGACACAAAAGAAACAAATAACACAATACTGATATGATTTTCAATATTTTCTCACAGCTGAGGTAATCTGATTGAAATATATCGTTTTTCTGATAACAAGTTTTAAACAAAGGGCTTTAACTTTAAAATATTTTTTAATGGATGTATTAATAGATTATTTTATTTAATAGATATTATATTTGAAACTAATGTCGAAAAATGGCCCAGTCATATGGCCGCCAAGATCATGCGATTTAAGGCCTCAGTGCAAGTGAATTGTCTTTGCAATTACCAAACGGGATGTCCATGGAACTTGCTGTGTGATTAGGCTTGAACCATAGTTTCAAGAAGCATGCCAGAAGAAAGTTTGAGTCATGCGAGGACTGCATGGAGGACATACGTTTAGCATGCCGAGATCAATTTTGGATATGTTAAGATTTTAATTCAGAATGATTTTGTGTAAAGTGTTCTATGTCATCGACGAATTGAACAAATGTTTTATTGATGTTTTTGTGAGATACCTTCCCTCCAACGAGGTTCTTTAATTGCAAACATACGGCCCTCGTTGTGTTGGTGTTTGTTGAGAGACATAAAAAGATATCCTACTATTGTCCGGGATGTAGTGTTCTGACCAGTCTTAAACATCTTCATCTGCGTCCTGCTGCTTCCAGAAAACCCCTCCACGGCAAGTCCATGGTTTTTGAGTAACGCCACAAGTTATCTAGATGTTGTCTGTGCACTTTAAGGATGTCTCGTCCATTAATTGGTTTTCTGTGGTTCATTAACAAACATCTTAATTTCGGGACTAGCAAGTCCTCAAACTCTATTTACTTGGAAACCACTCTTGTAGATTTTCTACATATCGATTTTGTGAAGAGTACAGAGACGTATCGTGAACCTTGGTGAGATATTTTACTCCCAACGAGCCTAGATTCTTTAGCATCAATATGTTTATGTCGACTGGGGCGATGGCGATGGATCACTAAATGATGCTATATAAGTTGCTGCTAATCGGGTTCGAGAAGGCATGTCCTACGAATTGAACTTCCACATATCTCCTCGGATTAAACAGGGGGTTTGACTTCAAAGCATATTCCACCGCCAGAGATATTGCAAGGTTTCAAATTATTAGTCATATTAATGAAAATTTTCAAAAGGTTCTCCCCGAGAAGTAACAACCCGAGGCAAAATATAGCCGGGGAAAACGTTAAATCCTGTACAACTCAGAACATCTGAGCTACTGTTTAGCATGCTTTCTTAGACGGCAGCTATCATTATGCTTTCCCAAATATAAACCAAACTAACTTCACGATCTTACTCAACAAATAAATTAATTTAAAATATGTATTTTGGACTAAAGTTCCTTTTCTTTGATTATATCTGATTTTGAAACTAAACATTTGTTACTGTATTAAGAAAAATTTAGCAAACAAGAAACATGGGAAAGCTCTCTAGCCAAAAATATCCATATATTCGCCTAAACTCAATAAACTAATTATAAGGATATTCATTGTCTGACAACTTCTTCTTCTCTTCTTTACTGGGGGAGACACTGCTTACGCGGTTATAGCCGAGTTAACAACAACGCGCCAGTCATTCCTTCTTTTCGCAAAGTGGCGCCAATTGGAAATACTTAGCGGAACCAAATCCTTCTCCACCTGGTCTTTCCAACGGACTGGAGGTCTTCCTCTTGCTCTGCTTCCCTCGGCGGACATTGTGTCAGAGCTCGAATGTTTTCGTCCACACGTACGACATGACCTCCCCAGCGCAGCCGCTGTCTCTTAATTCGCTGAACTATGTCAATGTCTTCGTATATCTCCCACAGCTTATCGTTCCATCGAATCCGATATTCCCCGTGGTCAACACGCAAAGACCATAAATCTTTCGTAGAACCTTTCTCCCGAAAACTCGTAACGTCAACTCATCAGATGTTGTCATCGTCCATGCCTCTGCACCATACAGAAGGACGGGAATAATGAGTGACTTATACAGTTTGGTTTTTGTTCGTCGAGAGAGGACTTTACTTCTTAATTGGCTACTCAGTCCGAAGAAGCACCTGTTGGCAAGATTATACTGCGTTGGATTACGAGGCTGACATTATTGTTGATGTTGATACTGGTTCCCAGATAAACGAAATTATCCCCTACTTCGATGTTATGACTTGCAATAGTAACGTGGGAGCCTAGTTGCGAGTGCGACGACTGTTTGTTTGAAGACAGGAGATATTTCATCTTGCCCTCATTCACTACCAGACCCATTTGTTTTGCTTCTTTATCTAGTCAGGAAAAATCAGAACTAACGGCGGGGTTGCTGAGGCCAATGACATCAATATCATTGGCATACGCCAGCAGTTGTACGCTCTGATAGAAGATAGTACTTTGCCTATTTAGTTCTGCAGCTCGAATTATTTTCTCCAGCAGCAGATGGAAGAAGTCGCACGATAGGGTGTCGTCTTGTCTGAAGCCTCGCTCGGTATCGAATGGTTCGGAAAGGTCATACCCGATCCTGACGGAGCTTTTAGTGATGCTCAACGTGAGTTTACACAACCGTATTCGTTTTTCGGGGATACCAAATTCAGACTTCGCGGAATTAAGACAGCTCCTTTTTGTGCTGTCAACAGCAGCTTTAAAATCGACGACGAGATGGTGTATGTCGATCCTCTTTTCACGGGTCTTTTCCAAGACATGGCGCGTGGTGAATATCTGGTCGGTCGTTGATTTCCCAGGTCTAAAGCCACACTGATAAGGTCCAATTAGATTTTTGACGGTGGGCTTTAATCTTTCACACAATATGCTCGATAAAACCTTATATGCGATGTTTAGGCAGTTGGCACAGAATGTGTGGTCTCCCTTTTTGTGGATTAGGCAGAGCACACTTAAATTCCAATCGTTGGGCAAGCTTTTTTCCGACCATATTTTATGAAGAAGCTGATGCATGCTCCTTATCAGTTCTTCGCCGCCGTGTTTGAATAGCTCGGCCGGCAATCCATCGACCCCCGCCGCTTTGTTGTTCTTCAGACGGGTAACTGCTATTCGTACTTCTTCATGGTCGGGCAATGGAAGATCTGTTTCACCGTCATCGATTGGGGAATCGGGTTCGCCTTCTCCTTGCATTATGTTTTCACTGCCCTTGAGCTGGATAGAAAAGTTTTCTCTCCATAATTTTAGTATGCTCTGAGCATCGGTTACTCCTTCTCACCTCCTTGGTAGATTGAAAAATTTTTTATGCTGGAGTCTAGTACTACAGATAACCATATTTCGGGCCCCGGCGAAGTCGATCAGCTTCAACCCATTTGGGGATGTTTTCTCGTGAAGGCTTAATTTACCGACTGTTGTACCAAACGAGGTTTCAGACAAGGCGACTTCCTTTCGTGCGACTTCTTCAACCTGCTGCTGGAGAAAATGATTCGAGCTGCAGAACTTAATCGAGCAAGTACAATATTTTATAAGAGTGTACAGCTGCTGACGTATACCGATGATATTAAAATCATCGGCCTCAACACCCGCGCCGTTAGTTCTGCTTTCTCCAGACTGGACAAGGAAGCAAAGCAAATGGGTCTGGCAGTGAACGAGGACAAGACAAAATATCCCTGTCATCAAACAAACAGTCGTCGCATAAGGAACATCCGATAAATAAAACTACCTTTTTTATTACATATACATAAGTACATATATTAAGACACATTCGTATGT
Source organism: Bactrocera tryoni (assembly GCF_016617805.1). Taxonomy (NCBI): domain Eukaryota; kingdom Metazoa; phylum Arthropoda; class Insecta; order Diptera; family Tephritidae; genus Bactrocera; species Bactrocera tryoni. The sequence continues at coordinate 12,473,254 of NW_024395824.1, read as the reverse complement.
TGGAGGCTTTCTACTGTGTGGAACAAAGTTCGAATGACTTTTAACTCACCTAAATAAAATTCTGAAATATTTTAGTTTGTATATACGTTAACGATGCACCGTGTTTTTTGACATCTTCTTAATAGTTTCAGTAAACGTCATCGAATTTTGAAATCACGGCGAGTAAAAAATTTGCTGAACATGTATTTATCCAATAATTTTTGTTCATATGCATTCTTAATTCCGTTTAATGACATTTATCAGTTTCGTTTTTGTTTTATTGCTTATGGTTTGTGTCTTGGCTCTCACGTCGCTGTTAACAGTCATAACTTTGAAGTTGTATGTAGATAGATTCGTATATTTGCGAATGTCAGCCTGGAGATCCATCGCAGGATAACTCTTGCCAACAGTTGCTACTCCTCGGACTACGTAGGCAATTGAGAAGTTAAATTCTCTCTCGACGAACAAAAACCAAACTCTATAAGTCATATGGTGCAGAGGCTTGGACGATGACAACAACTGATAAGTTGACGTTGCGAGTTTTCGAGAGAAAAGTTCTGCGAAAGATTTGCGGTCCTTTGCGCGTTGACAGTGGAGAATATCACATTTAATGGAACGATGAGCTGTATGAGATATATGACGACATTGACATAGTTCAGCGAATTAAAAGACAGCGGCTTCGCTGGCTAGGTCATGTTGTTCAAATGGACGAAAACACTCCAGCTCTGAATGTATTCGACACCGTATGCGCCGGGGGAAGCAGAGGAGGAGGAAGACTTCCACTCCGTTGGAAGGACCAGGTGGAGAAGGACCTGGCTACGCTTGGAATATCCAATTGGCGCCACGTAGAAAAGAAGAAACGACTGGCGCGCTGTTGTTAACTCGGCTACAATCGCGTAAGCGGTGTCTACGCCAATTAAGAAGAAGAAGAAGTTGTGCCAAAGATACCTTCCTTGGCCACCCTAGCGTTAAAGTCGACAAGCACGATTATGACATCGTGGCGGGAGCAGCACTCATAGGTGCGTTCGAAGAATGTGGTTTCATACCAAAAATAGAGGAAATGGCAAGACGTGACGTAATTTTCAATATGTTGATGCTAATAGTTTACATATACTTGTAAACCATATATTTCCATACGCTAAGGGCGAAATGCCACTGAATTGGATCAAGAAAATAGAAAATAATTAACACTTATTTAAAAAAGCAGCAAAGAATAGGATAGCTAAGTGACTAACATAACCACCAGTTTTTAATCCTATGAGAAGTTATGCATTCATTTTGAAAACACCATTTATTAGAAAAAAAACTGTCGCGTTCTTGAGCACTACATGATGGATGCCCAGATTCTTTTGTTCTATCAAAATTTTTGCTACAGACTTTCTGAATATTAATATTTTTTAACATTTAAATTTTTTGAATGAAATTACTCCATACACTTACTTAAAGTAGTTTGGCAGCCATTTCTGAAATAATCCTTTTATTTTTATGCAATATAATAGTTTACAAATTATTCACATATTAACTTACTATTTTTCAAATGAGAACTTACTCTATTTTAGCGCACATGCTTCCGACACGACATCTGGTGAAAATTTTGCTTAACTTTATTAAAGATTTGTTTTTTGTTTCTTTAGCGCTCACAGAGTTTGCCTATACTTACCTATATATGTATGTATGTGTAACCCTAGGGCACTTAATTAAATAATTGTTAATGTCATAAATAGGATATTTGTATTATTTACATATAATTAATGCTAAAATTTTTAACCATATATTTGTGGAAAAATAAATATGTATCAGGTTTATAAAACCACAATATATATGTCTGTGTGTATGTATATATATTTTATACACATGTAAATATTAATTAAAATTACTTCTTCTATGTTCATAATCGGCTCACTAAACGTGAATAATTGTGTCACTAATTGCAATATCGTCAACTACCGAAAACAAAACCACACTCAATTAACGATTTTTAGCGAGTGTCACAACTCATCAGATAGGATAAAAGTTCGTGTTTGGGATGAAGACAATGATCTGAAATCCAAATTGCGTCAGAAGTTAACTCGAGAATCTGATGACTTTTTGGGTCAGACAATCATCGAAGTACGCACCCTTTCAGGTGAAATGGATGTTTGGTATAATTTAGAGAAGCGTACGGACAAATCAGCGGTATCTGGAGCCATACGTTTACATATTTCAGTGGAAATCAAGGGAGAGGAAAAAGTCGCTCCATACCATGTACAATACACATGTTTGCATGAAAATATTTTTCATTATTTATGCGAAGAAAATTGCGGTATGGTGAGTACACAATTACAATTATAGATTGCAAGCTTTGCTTCTAATTAGCCAAGTCAACAACCTTTGTGTACATCATTTGTTTAGATTTAGCCGAATGTCCCATTTTTTAATATTTTATGAAGTCAATTACCCCTTTGTTTACATTTTTTGTTCACATTGTTTACATATCACTTTGTTTATATTTTATGGGGTCAATGACGCTTTTTTATCGTTAGTCAAGTCAACAACCTTTCTTTATAATTAGTCAAGTCAACCACCAATATATGATAAATTTCAAAAAGATATATAGTGAAATAAAAAAGTTTTTCATACAAGCAATTGATTTCGATCGTTCAGTTTGTATGATCTTTATATGCTATTGTGGTCTGATATCGGCAGTTCCGACAAGTAATCAGCTTCTTAAGAAGAAAAGAACATGTGCAAAATTTCATATCGATATCACAAAAAGTGATGGATTAAGTTTTGTATATACAAACAGACAGACGGGCTAACTCAGCTCATTATAGTCATCGTTTACATATAATGGTTTGTCAAAAAAGTCTTGCGGTATTTTTATTGAATTTTTTTTTTATTGAAATTGAAATGAATTTTTGATGACTCATGCCCAGCTCTTGACCGATGCTACAGCTGCTCCGATGCCGGTCTCTTTCGACCAATTCAGCGATTTTATCGCAATTTTCGACGACAGGCCTTCCGGAGCGTGGCGCATCTTCGACCACCTCTACACCAGAACGAAAACGTTGAAACCATAGTTGTGCAGTGGAAATGGAAACTGTATCGGGTCCATAAACTGCACAAATTTTATTGGCGGCTTGAGATGCATTTTTGCCTTTATCGTAGTAGTACTGTAAAATATGCCGTATTTTCTCTTTATTTTGCTCCATGTTTGCGACGCTATAACTCACGAACGACTTAAAAGAAACGACAATCAATCAAACACTTGTTAGTGTGTGAAATGAGCCTTCCGAAAAGTTATAGCATGACCCGATGCGACGAATAAAACTAGAACTACGCGCTTACAGCGCCAACTAGCGAAATTACCGCAAGACTTTTTTGACAACCTATTATACATATATGTATATATATAGGGTCTGCGACGTTTCCTACTGTGTGTTAAAAACTTCATTACAAACTTAATGGGCATAAACTGTTCAGTGTATAAAAAAAAAATTAAATATAAAGGATCATAATTTATGCCAACCGGACTATTTTAAACCTTTAATTTTAACCAACTTGATCTTTTCAAATACTTAGGTTAAACTACCACAGCAGAAGGGAGATGATGCGTGGAAGCTTTATTTTGACGAAATTCCCGAGGAGATCGTTGACGAGTTCGCTATGCGATATGGCATTGAAAATATATACCAAGCAATGACTCACTTTCACTGCCTGTCTACCAAATATTTATGCCCTGGAGTTCCGGCTGTAATGAGTACGTTATTAGCAAACATCAACGCATATTATGCGCATACAACAGCATCGTCAGCCGTATCCGCAAGTGATCGTTTTGCCGCTAGTAACTTTGGTGTAAGTATAGACAATAGAGGGATTCTCGTGCAAGATAACAAACAGAAAAATACTGGCTAACCAACCTAATGTATTCAAGAAAAACAATACTCTATAAAGTGAATACTCTGCTTTCGCCAAATATTATAGGATAATGGACGTGTGCTTCTCTAATAGATTTTTATCGATCTGTAATGAAATTGTACATATATTTGACTCTTACAGAAAGAAAAATTCGTAAAACTATTAGATCAACTACACAATTCACTACGAATTGATCTATCTATGTATCGCAACAATTTCCCAGCGTCCAGTCAAGAAAAACTAATGGACCTCAAATCAACCGTGGATTTGTTGACCAGTATCACATTTTTTCGTATGAAGGTAACTATATTTTTTTATCTGATTGTTTTTTTGTACGAACCGTTCATTTCAGGTTCAAGAACTCTCTAGTCCACCACGAGCGAGTACAGTTGTCAAGGATTGCGTGAAGGCTTGTCTTAGATCCACCTATCAATTCCTGTTCGAAAATTGTTATGAACTCTATAATAGGGAATTTCAGGTAATTAAATTATCCTTATTACAAGTAGATATCGTAGCCAACTATCAAATTTATTACTGGTTTCAAGGTGGATCCAAATGAAGCAAAACGTGACTCTGACGACCACGGCCCTAAATTGGATAACGTTGACTTCTGGCATAAGCTAATCGCATTAATTGTGTCCGTGATCGACGAAGATAAAAACAGTTATGGTACCGTACTGAACCAGTTTCCACAGGAATTGAATATTGGGCAGGTAAGCTGCTTACAGTAGGAGATTTCTTCTTACATTGTATGCAATTTCTAGTTGCTAAATCGGAAATTAAAGTTTCGTATTGAATCTCAAAACCAGAATTATAAATTTCGAAATAAATGTTGAATATGGTGGGTCTGTGCGAATTCTAGTTCAAAATAGTACAACATAAACTACGCAAGCCCGAAAAATGTTAATTTAAAAACATTTTAATTTTAATTATAAACTTGGGAATAACATTTTTATATGTATATAATGTATAATGTATAAGCTCAATATGTAATTTAAAATTGTGTTATATGGAAAGTAAAGTTCGAAAGGTGGTATTATCCTAACATTTATGGTCGAAATTTCATTGAAATCTGTGGAGTAGCTCTTGAGATATAGCTTTTCACCTAAGGGGAAGGATGACTAAATGAGCCTAACCTTACCCCTCGTAATTCATAACTTCATCGCCTATTCATACCATTATTTTCGAAATAAAATGGCACACTCTAATAGAACACCCAACAACTGGGAACACCATAATGATATCACACCACATACGACCACCCCAAGATTACACAACGCACGATGCGCCCTATACATCCACCTAGATGTCCGAGGACTCTCACTCTTATTTCGATTGAGCCCGTTCCGCCCTTAAATTAAGCTAATGTGAATATAGTGTGGCAGCTTTATAAATATGTAAATTATATATTCTGGGAACATTATTTATCTGTAAATTTAATATGTATGTATCTAATTATAAATAAAAGGGGGTGGCAGCAATATATGCGGCCATATTGTGGACAAAGTAAGGCGAGTGCGTAATCATTTAAAAAGCGTCCAATATAATAAAATAGTTTAAAATATCAGAAGTTTAGTTTGTACACCTTCGAGCAACTAAAATCATGGTTGCGTTTGATCGGGCATAAAACAGCAGGTAATAAAGCCGAACTAATTGTTCGCCTACCACAAATTCCTGATGAGCTTCATGGAAATTTTCGAAATTCGAAGGTTGACGCTGGCGCAGACGTTGACGCTGATGCTATATTTACAAAAGCCACCATTCCTGACGAAATCAACGAAGGAACGAGCAAAACAAACTTTACCAACGAATGTGGTGAATTTAACAACGGTATTGTACCACAAATCGACGCAAGGAGAGATGCAAACGAGTGGCGTCTTTTAAAAATCGAACTAGAATTGTTGAAGCGTGAATGTGAACTAAAGAAGATGGGAAATGAACTTTTAAAGAGAGAAAAAGAACAGTTGAGAAATAGTGATGATCAAACAAGAAACATTTCCAATGAGCAAAAGTTCGCACATGTAAAAGAACTTATTTCTGACTTTTCTGGTAGTGGTTAAGATGTTAAACTATGGCAAGCACAACTAAAAAAACCAGAGTGTTTACAAACTTGATGATAACAACATAATAGCACTAATTGCAAATAAATTAAAAAACAATTTCTAAAGTCATACTTACACATTCTCGAGGTGATTTGATTGCAATGCCTATTGACAAGTTTTTAATAGAAATGAGATCTCTCTTTGCAGAAAAAACAAGCAATTTTATGCTAAAGGAAAAGTTTGAAACCAGGCAGTGGTTGGCTACCGAATCCTTTCGAAAATATTTCCACGAAAAGTTGATTCTGGCAAAAAAAAGTCTAATTGGAGAAGATGAACTGGTTGAATATCTAATTGAGGGTATTCCGGATAACCCTTTACGTTCGCAAGCTAAAATGCAACGATTTCATAACAAATATGAATTGTTAGAATCTTTTCGACATTTAGCAAATGTATGCCGAAAACCCATACGAGAGCTTGGTGTTTGCCATGTATGCACAGAAATTGGCCATTTTGCAGCAAATTGTCCTCAAAGGAAGAGCCGCCCTGTACAACATGTTACCGAATTGATGGAAGGCGATGAATTTGTAAGGTTTCTAAATTATTTATTTATTAATTCTAAATTTAGTTATAAAACTTTATTAGAATCGTTAATTGACACGGGAAGCCCCATTAGTTTTGTGAACAGTTCGTACCAGATACAGAAATAAACAGAAGAAACAATGTATTCTTAAAATATAGTGGTATAAACGAAGGTCCATTATCCATTGTCAAAAATGTAAACAGTTTTATTTTATTCAAAAATAAAAGAATTGAAGCAACAATTTTAGTTGTAACAAATGAAACAATGACTTATTCAATCATTTTAGGAAGAGACTTTTTAGGTAAATCTAATTTAAAATTAGAATGTAAACTGAAAGATTCGAATTTCGAAGTCTGAAATAATACATTTGATGAAGAGTATAATAGATTAATGAAAATTGAAGCAAAAAATCCTAATATTTATATAAAATGATAAATTAAGTGTATGTGCAAAACAAAAATTTGTACAAATATTTCAAGATTATTATATGTGTTGTAAGCGCCCCGATACTCCAAAAATTAGATGTGAGATGAAACTGTTGTTGAGTACAGAAAAACCTTTAATTGTCCTCCGAGAAGACTGAAAAACAACAAGTTAGGGTTGTTTATGATGACTTAATGCAAAACAAGATAATTAGACCGAGTTAGTCAGAGAATTCTTGCCCCATTGTTTTAGTAAGGAAAAAGACAGGTGATATAAGGCTATGTGTGGATTTGTAGTTTGAATAAGATAACATTGAAAGATGATTATCCTTCGCCTCTTATTGATGATCTGCTAGATAGACTAGCAAATAAATGTATTTTTTCGTTATTGGATCTAAAGAGTGTGTTCTATCACGTAGACATGGTTGAAGACAGTGGCGGATTAAGTATTTTGCCGCCCTAGGCCCTGTCTGATTAGCCGCCCTTTTTAGAGGATGAAAATTTATTTCTTTGAGTCCATTCATATTATTAAGATACAATATTTATTTCATAAAAGTATAATTGTTAATTGTGTGTTGTTACAACACAAATAAATATTAATTTATGTTGTCAGTCAGTAGTCTGTACAGTCAGTTTTCTTAAATATATAATATAACTTAATTTTTAAATATCTTCTTTCTGGCTTTCGTCTGAGCAAAATAATCAATTATGTCGTTGTAATCAATTTCTTGAACTAGTTGGGCTTCAATTGACAGTAGTGCTAAAGCATTGAGTCTCTCTTGGCCCATACTTGCGCGTAAATACGTTTTGACTCTTTTCAAGGAAGAAAAAGATCTTTCTCCTGAACAGTTCGTAGCCGGAATACTCAAAAAAATACGTAGAGCAATGTCTACATTTGGATAAACATCTTGAAGATTTTGAGAATGCAAAAAATTGTATATTCCTTGCGCGGAACGAATATCTTTTGTGTTCATTAGAGAATCTTTGAGTTGACAGTGCAAATGAATACATTCATTCGCGAAAGTATCTTCCAAATCATCAGAATACTTAGTAACTAATTCATCTGCGCGAATTTTTAATTCATTGGTATCTATTTCATACAAATTGTCAAAAAAAATTAAATTTTTCGTAAAGATTATGATAAGCACTTTTACGTCCTGTCAATTGTACACTTGAAGTATCTAAAATTAGATAGTAAACGTTGGTTCGAAAATTTTCTTCTCCAGATAAAGCTGTTCTTTCATTTTCCCGTGACTCCTCAGCCTGAAGTTTTCGGGTTTTTTTACGACGGGTGTCATAGTGGTAATAATTCTGAACTCCCGATAGTGCTTTGGCTTTTTTTTCATAATCAGAAAATTGTTTTTCTCTCATATCTTGGAGAAATAATGCCAAAGAACTATATATTCTTATCACAGATGATAAATCAGCTTGAGAATTCTGAAGCTTCTTACTCGCAGCATTAAAGCGATTCAAAATTGCATTCCAAACATTTACTAGAATTGCTATTTCTAGATGTTGTAATTTTTGCTGCAGTCCCTTAGCTTCAGCTCGCGTAGTAGGTTTTTCATCTTTGTTTTCACCAATAAAGTTTAGTGCAACAATTATTCCAGTCCACTCTTTTTCTAATGTGTAGCATGCATCATGTCGAGCCGACCAACGAGTTTAAGAAAGGCTTTTAAGTCTTAAACTTGTATGCTGTCTTAAAATTTCCCAACGATGTGTCGAAACGGTAAAAAAATTATATAATTCTTGCAAAGTAGAAAAAAAGTCAACTGCTTTGGTAACAGATTCAGCTGCACAAGTTCCCACTAAATTTAAAGAGTGACCAGCACAAGGAACATATTCAGCTAATGGATTAGTTGTTTTGATTCGTGCTTGCACTCCTGAATATAAACCTGACATGTTGCTTGCATTATCGTAAGATTGACCACGACAATTCATTATATTTAAACCATTATCCTCAAGAGATTTTAACAAAGAATCTTCAATATCTTTAGCCTTATGGCCAGTATTTGGAATGAATTCAGAAATCTTTCGACAATTTTACCATTGTTACGTACATATCTAATAATTATCGTGAGTTGGTCAACATGAGACAATATCAGGCGTGGAATCCACAATTACACCAAAATACTTAGCGGATTGCACTTCTTTAGAAATATGTTGCAATACTTTATTTTGAATTAATAATATAATTTCTTCGTAGATTGTCTTAGATAAATACGAAGTATTTCCACGGCCAGGGTGCGCATATAATTTTAAATGTTCTGATAAAAACGGATCAAATTTGGCAAGAAGCTCGACTGAACCTAAAAAATTTCCATTATGGGGATCTCCAATTCGTTCTGAATGTCCTCTAAATGACAGCCCTCTTATTGCGAGAGATTTAATTATCACAATTAATCGATGAAAAACTTTTTTCCAGTATAAAATTTCTTCAGCGAGCTGCACCATTAAACGTGATCAACACGGCCTTGAATGACAGCTCGAGCTTTGAAGTGACTAATGTTAGTTTTGTGAAAGTCAGAATTTTCATGAGCTTCAATGCGCGCTTTTGAGTTTTTCCAATCTCTAAAGCCTTGACCAGTAAAAGCGTTTACTTCACCACTCTTACCAAATAGTAAACATAGAGCACAAAATACTGATCCTTTACTTTCTGAATAAATTAACCACTCACGATGTTGAATTTCTCCGTTCTTTAAATTACGTTGGAATAAGCTTTTAGAACAAAATCTCGTTTTATCATTATAAAAATTTCGTGAATTTTTAAAATCCGTTACATTATTTTGTGGTAAACCGTTTATAGTTATAAAATCTCGTGTTTCATCATTTATATTCCATAGAAAAGGATCACCACTCAATTGAAACATATCATTTGTTGATTGACTTTCTTCCGCATTTTCTAATGAAAGAAATGTTGACGACGTTTTGTTTGTATTTGTATCTTGCTATAAAGCAGAATTCGATTGTATTTGTTTGGTATCTTGTGCTGAAGTGTCATCTAATCCCGGCTAAAAACCAAAAAATCTTTTAGACATTAATTCATTCATATTTGAAATTAAAATTTTCCCTGATTAGACAAAAAGATTAAAAAAAAATCAATTCTCAATATTTCAAATACTTACTTTCTCTAAAAGTTCAATTTATGAAAATTTATTTTTAATCTTTTTTTAGAGTTATATTAAAAAAAAAAAAACACTTGCAAGTGTATCAAAATACTTACGTCCGATGAACCTGATGCTTGCTGATCTTCACTTACAAGTTTTTCTGATCTCGTTATAAAATTAGATATTTTTGGAATTTGATTCAGTAAAGTTTCTTGTTTTGATGATTTTTCTGATTTCCTTTTACGATATTCCGCACCGCTCAATCTTTTTCGATAATCACTCATTGCCCATAAAAAAATTCAGAGAACCTCGACAACTTAGTTAAAAAAATGGGTAACTCAAAGTAATAATTGAATATTATGAGACTTTTACACTTGAACGGCTTTCATAAAACTGAAATAATTTATGCTTTGTATTATGCGTAAAACAAAGCAAAGTCAAACCTCTGTCAATACATACTGCGCGCAGCGCTCTTGTTTTCTGTGCGACTCGCGAAATACGTATTTATTTGCGAAAAACGGAACTTTTTTTGAACTGTTTTTTTTTTTTACTTAATCTGTCTAGTTCAGCGTTGTCCACGGCCTATGCGCACAATAGCGCACGGACAGTGCCAGACACCTCACACCAACATGTCGCGACAAGTGCCTGTGAAAGCACGATTGTGCTACTGTATTCAACTTCGTAGGCAAGCAAAGCAGAATTTTGCGATCAGTTGACGCTAGAATAACCAACACAAGCATAACGTGCACACAGTCACGTTGGACAACACTGGTCTAGTCATAAGTACTGTTCAATAAGTTCCGTTATTTCGCAGCGCGTGGTTTTTGTATCAGTTTGTTGAAATATTGCATTCTTTAGAGGTGGTCATTCAAATGGCACATTTTTTGAAAGTGAATATTTGTTTGCAAAAAAAAATATCAGACGTGACTTTTTATTACGAATTAATGAATTGTCGTTACATTATATCAGATTTAAAATTTTGACATTCTGAAAAATTTGCCGCCCCCCAAATAGTGCCGCCCTAGGCCCGGGCCTCACGGGCCTAGGCGGTAATCCATCTCTGGTTGAAGAATCGGTTAAATACACTTCTTTTGTAACACCAATGGAGCAGTAGGAGTTTTTGAAAATTCCTTTCGGTCTGAAAAATGCCCCTTCAACTTTCCAGCGTTTTGTTAGCAATGTTTTCGATGTTCTGATTCGATCAGAAAAAATTGCTATTTTTTAGGCGATACAAGTAATGAAGAAGAGCATTTGGACATTTTTCAGGAAGTTTTTGATAAGTTAATTCTAAACAAATTATAATTGAGACTATTGCCATTTTATGGAGTCAGACATACGCTATTTAGAATGTAACATTTCGAGTAAAGGGATTCGACCGGATGAAAAGAATATAGAAGCTATAGTAAACTTTCCTATACCCAGCAACACAAAAGCTGTACATAGTTTTTTGGGCTTATGCTCATACTTTAAAAGATTCATTAAGGATTTTTCACGAGAAGCTCAGCATCTATACAAACTTAAAAAAACGTTAAATTTACATTTGGAGAAGACGAGTTACAGTGTTTTGAGAAACTTAAAAATAAATTAATTGGGTTTCCTATCTTAGCGATTTACTACCCAAGGGATGACACATAGCTGCATTGCGATGCCAGCTCTCGGGGATTTGGTGTAACATATTATACTTACAAAAAAAGAGCGACGAAAAATTTCACCCAGTCTTTTATTTTTCAAAACATACCACAGCTTTGAGCTGGAAACACTTGCGATTATTTATGCACTTCGGAGACTTCGGGTATATCTGCAAGGATTGAAGTGTAGGATAGTCACTGATTGCAATTCAAACTTAAACTTAACTAGCTTTAAATAAAGCTTAGTATCCAGCTCTCAAGAAATGTAAGAACTTCATATAAAAAAACGCTTAAGAAATGGTTAAAAAAATTTCCTGCAGTAGTAAATTTTCTTGTGCTGGTATGCAGCTCTAAAGAAATCGAGGGGTAAAATTTAGAATAGCATCCCCGGATTTCGGGGATAAAATGGGTATCAATGGAAAGGTGACGTTCTCCAGATCACGAAAATATATATATATAGTTGTAGTTTATTTACAACAAATATTAAAAAAAATTAATATACCGAAACGTTATAGTGAAGTGTTAGTAAGTGGAAAGTGCACAATATAAGTGAAAAAGTTACTCACAATACACAAATTATCAATGTAAAAGTTGTCAATTTTTCAACTTTAAATGCAAATATCTTTAAAACTATAAGTCAGCGGCAACTATATATTTTCGTGATCTGGAGAACGTCACCTTTCCAGTGATACCCATTTTATTCCCGAAATCCGGGGATGCTATTCTAAATCCCAGCCAAATCGAGCACTAATTTTTAATATATTTTTTCAATAAAATGCGAATATGGCAAACCTGGTTTTGCGAAGAAACATGAAATCAACAATTGTTTCTTGAAGGAAATTCAAAGTAATCGTTAAATTCGTCCTAAATTAGTTAAAATCATTATTATAAAGTCTATTTCACTTTGAAATGTTGTATAAAACTTACCAATCATCTACAATATTCCTTAAATCGCAAGGAAAATATTTATGTTACTATACACATATATACATACATATTACGCACAAAGTTTATTTTCTTTGTTTATTCTCTCTTGTTCTTCCAATGTCGATCATTCACAATGCGTAACTCGCTGTCAAAATTACTTGAAGAAATAATGTATTTCTTTTTTTTTGAGCAATTACTTAAGAGATGGATACGGACCTTAAGGTTGGTACGCAGCTCTCAAGTAATTGCTCAAGAAAAACAATACATTATTTCTCAAGTAATTTTGGCAGCTGGTTACGCATTGTGAATGATCTACATTAGAAGAGCAAGAGAGAATAAACAAAGAAAACAAACTTTGTGCGTAATATGTATGTGTGTATGTGTATGGTAACATAAATATTTTTATTGAGATTTAAGAAATGTTGTTGATGTTTGGTAGGTTTTATACAACATTTCAAAATGGAATATATGTACTTCATAATAATGATTTCAACTAATTTAGGATGAATTTGACGATTACTTCGATTTTCCTTCAAGAAACAATTGTTGATTTGATGTTTCTTCGCAAAACAAGGTTTGCCATATTCACATTTTACTGAAAAAAGTATCAAAAATTGGTACTAGATTTCTTGAGAGCTGCGTACTAGCACAAGTAAGTTTGTCGCAGGAAAGAATCTTGACCGTTTCTTAAGCGTTTTTTTATATGAAGTTTTTACGTTTCTTGAGAGCTGCGTACTAAGCTTTAAGAAGGAAGAATAGCCAGATGGGCACTTGAATTGCAAAATTTCAGTATGTTCTCGAGCATCGTAATGGAAACAGAATGATCGATGTGGATGCACTTAGTCGCACTTCAAATATCCTTGTTCTTGAAGAAAACACGTTTGAGCAAAATATGTCAATTTGCCAAAATCGGGATAGAAAAATTATTGGGATCCGGAGAGAGTTGGAAAATAGGGAAATGGTGTTTTTGAAAATCGTAATGGCTTAGTTTATAGAAAAAACGGGCAAAATATAGTATTTTATATACCAATTGAGATGGAAGAACATTTATTGAGAAAGTTTCACGATGAAATGGGTCATATGGGAAGTGACAAAGATTTCAGTGCTATAATAAAATCATATTGGTTTGCCAAAATGAAGGAAAAAATAAAACAATATATCTCAAATTGCCTGAAGTGTATTGCCTTTTCTCCGAAGAGTGGGAAACATGAGGACCTTTTACATAATATACACAAAGGAATCGTACCTTTCGAAAGTATTCATGTGGATCACTTCAGTCCAGTGTCATTTAAACATTCTAAGAAAAAATATAAGGGTATTCTCTTACTCTTGCAAAATCCTTGCACGGTGCACGAAATGCAGAATTTTCCTCTTGGTGCAACGGCACAACAACAAACACAAGCAGAAAATTATTTGCAATGCCTGTAAAATACGTCAGACCAAAACCCATGTTTATTTTCATGCAATGCCACGTAAAAATATAATTCCAACCCTGTTTTTGCTGTCATTTTGCTTAAACAAATATTTTACCGTAAAATAGTTGGAGAAGGTAAGTTTTAAATAGATTCTACAATTGCAATTTATATTATAAAGATTTGTTACATTTTTTGTTAAGAATTAGTGCAGAAGGTACGCCAATTCACAATACTAGTCAATTACAATAAATTGACCGAATCAGCAGTTTGCAGTGCGTTTACATGAAAAGATTTTGAAAATGTTTTAGAAACAAATAACCTAAAACATGTCAAAATTGCGACAGGATCGCCACAAGCCAATGGATAGGTGGATCGCGTTAATCGTGGTCTTGCACCAATAGGTGTGTTTTATTTGACCAACAATTTAAGCTATTAGCTTATTTTGTATGGAAGACTCAGCCAACATAATTATGTTGACTTGTCATAAGCTATCATAGCTTTTATATTGAACTAGAGGCATTGCCAGTTCATCGCTTTTTTCATTCACAATAGCTATGATTATTCCAAAAAAAGGAGTTGGCAATAACGATAAAGTTAATTTTGACAGATGAAAATGTAAACAAATCAAAATTACAAAATTTTGTATTTTGTTTAAGTTAAAATTAATACAAATATGAACCTTTTTTATTTTTTTTTTTGTATTAATATCATCAAATGAACCAAGTAAATATATTTATATAGTAATTTAATAACCTGTTTACAAATTGAAGAATTCAAACTAACTTTTTCTTCACATCAGACATTTAGAAACAAATTTAATATCAGCTGATTATTCCCGCCCGTATTGCCAACACACTTCGTTTTTAAGCGCAAATATGAAATTAGCTAAATGAGTTTTATTTATCCATGATTTAGCTATTAGCTTATGATGGTCAAATAAAACACTGCTAATGATAGCAAAACTAACCAGCGGTGGCTCTAATTGTAGCTTAGACAATGCAACGTAGTATAGGCACAACTCCAAGCGAACTACTTTTCGGAGTTTAATAAAGGGGAATGTCGTTGACTTTTTTAGAGAAAGACTAGAAGAAAATGTTTAAAACGAAAATGAACGTAACTTAGCAGAAATTAGGGATAAGGCAGCAGAAAATATTTCAAAGTCTCAAAATATAATAAATTGCTGAAAGATAAACACTGGACGCAAAGAAAGTATATGTTATGGTACAAAATTATATAAGTACTCCAGGTGTATGTAAAAAGATTGCCCCCAAGTTTAAAGGTCCCTATAGAGTTTGCAAAATACTTCCTAATTACAGGTATTTACTGAGAAACATCGAGGGTTTTCAACTGAACCAAATTCCTTATGAAGGAATATGGGAAGTAGCAAACCTTGGTTAAACCATAGTCTCTCTAATCAAAGCGTCATCGGGACGATTACAAGTCAGGATGGTCGAACTGTGGCAGCTTTATAAATATGTAAATTATATATTCTGGCAACATTATAAATCTGTAAATTTACCGTGCGATTCTGTAACATGAGACAGTCTCAAGTCTCTAAATTTGAGATTTTAAGTTAGAGCCAATTCTTGAGACTTCAGATGATTAGCGGGATTCTGTAACCAGTCTCTAGCCTCTATTTGAGACATTTTGAGGCAAAGTCTCAATTTGAGGCTAGTTACTATTCACTAAACAGTCTCTAGCGTTAGTCTCAAAATATTGAGACCTGGTAGTTAGCAGGTCACAAAACTAAAAAGAACTCTTGTCTGCCATTTTGAATATACTGAATAGAGATCATCATAGATTTTAATCGATTGTCGTTTCTTTATATTTTGTAAGCTATTCTGTAAGTGACAGTCACAAAATCTATTACATTTCATTATTCAGAGATGTTTTTACACTTGAATGAAAATAAATATGTCGATAACAAATAATTAATTTTCTATAACATAGTCAAAAAACATAATTATCAATGAAAATAAAAATATATGTTGACTTTGTTTCATAATATTTACGAAATTTATGTAAAATTGATTTATTTTTAACCTTTTCGCGTTTGAGTTGCTTACAAAATATAAAGAAACGACAAACGATTAATATCTATGATGATCTCTATTCAGTATATTCAAAATGGCAGACAAGAGTTCTTTTTAGTTTTGTGACCTGCTAACTACCAGGTCTCAATATTTTGAGACTAACGCTAGAGACTGTTTAGTGAATAGTAACTAGTCTCAAATTGAGACTTTGCCTCAAAATGTCTCAAATAGAGACTAGAGACTGGTTACAGAATCCCGCTATTAATATGTATCTAATTATAAATAAAATGGGATGGCAACAATATGTGCGGCCATATTGTGAACAAAGTAAGGCGAGTGCGTAATCATTTAAATAGCGTCCAATATAATAAATTTTTTTTAAAATAGTATGAAATTTACTTTCCAGAAGAATATACGGAAGATATACTTCCACAATTAATATATAATGTTTTTTAATTTATCAGCTATCTGCAGCTACGATGTGGAGTCTATTCGCTGTTGATATGAAGTATGCATTAGAAGAACACGAACAGCATCGCCTTTGTAAATCATCAGCATATATGAATCTACATTTTCGCGTAAAATGGCTCTATAGTAATTATGTTAAAGAGGTCCCACCATATAAGGGTGCAGTTCCCGAATATCCAGCCTGGTTTGAGCCTTTCGTCATGCAATGGTTAAATGAAAATGATGACGTGTCCTTAGAATACTTGCATGGTGCATTCAACCGCGATAAGAAAGATGGGGTGAATAACGAAAAATACATATTAATATTAATAATTACTTTGTTTCTAATTACAGTTCCAAAAGAGTAGCGAGCATGCGTTATTTTCCAACTCAGTTGTTGATGTATTTACACAATTAACACAGTGTTTCGATGTTGTTAGCAAACTCGAGTGTCCGGATCCAGAAATCTGGAAGCGTTACATGAGGCGTTTTGCTAAAACTATCGTAAAAGTACTGATTGCATATGCCGATATCGTCAAGAAAGAGTTTCCTGTTCATATGAAAGATGAAAGAATTGTAGGTAACACTGGTTTATGGATACTATTAAATTAAGTAATAAGAATATTTAACAGGCATGCATACTCATGAATAATATACAGCAACTGAGAGTTCAATTAGAAAAAATGTTCGAATCAATGGGGGGAGATAAGCTAGAAGAAGATGCTGCGAATATACTAAAAGAATTACAACAAAACCTAAATCTGGCTTTAGATGACTTGGCATCACAGTTTGCTGTCAGGTGTGTAAGTGGTTATCTCTATCCTTATGTTATAGGAAAATTTAACATTTGAAATAAATGTTAATTATAGTGAAATTGAAAATGCCATATTGGATAATATTTCACAAGTTCCTTACACATTTAACATTTTCTCTTTCTTTAAGTGTACGTTTTTTTCTTGTATCCAAGCCCTATTTTATTTTCTCTATGTTCATGAATTCTTACACTTTCCTCTGTTATAGCCTTGAGCCACGTATAACACAGTCCGTTCGAGAGTTAGGAGATCTACTGCTCTCTGTTAAAGGAGGTAACAATATGAATTTCAATCAAACTGCACAAGGAAATGTTGTTGCAGTTGAAGCTGATGAGGTCCTCCGACCACTGATGGATTTGCTGGATGGTTCATTAACACTTTATGCTCAATCCTGCGAAAAAACTGTACTTAAACGGTTGCTGAAAGAGCTATGGAAAATTGTTATGCGTATATTGGAGAAGACGATCGTGTTACCTCCAATGACTGATAAAAGCGTGAGCTCAAATCAAAATGTTATACTAACGATTGTACCTAAATCCTATTTTAAATTTACAGATGATGTTTAAACATCTAACGGATAATGCCAAGAACCTTGCTTCGAATGCTAAAATTGAAGATATGGGAAGATTGTTTAAAAGTCATATGTCTGGCAAACAAGATGTTAAGAGTGCTCTTAGCGGTGTTATGGATATTTCCAAGGAGGTCGAAAAAAATTTGTCACCTAAACAATGTGCTGTATTAGATGTTGCCTTAGATACCATCAAGCAATATTTCCATGCTGCTGGTAATGGACTGAAAAAAACATTCCTTGAGAAGTCGCCAGAATTACAAAGTTTACGATACGCTTTAAGCTTATACACCCAAATGACAGACACGCTTATCAAAACTTTTATCTCCAGTCAAGTACATGAAAGTGAGTAAATATTTTTAAATTAGCGTAAAAGTTCATTTGTACATACAAGTACATTTAAATATCTTATGACATATGATATTTATATCATATTCTTTTAAAAAAGTTCTTAAATGTCGCTTGAGGAATAAAAAACAATAGACAAACGTGTGTTCTTTACTACTTTTTCCAGTTGATCCGGAAAATCAAGAGGAAAGTGTTGGTGAAATATCAGTACAAATTGATCTTTTCTCACATCCCGGTACTGGCGAGCACAAAGTTAATGTAAAAGGTAAAAAAGTAATGCAAGTAATAAAAAAATTCAGCACGAAAACACTATAAATTTATCAAAATATACTTATTAGGGTGTGTCAATCTGAGGCAACCTTTTTTTCAACTGAAAAACAGGCTAAAAACATTCGAAAATGTGAAAAAGAAAGTCACTCAAAAGATGAGCTCTTAATATTAATATTAAGAGGTGCCTCTTTCAAATTTTCTGTTTTCCATATAAATAACATAGAAAAAAATAATTTTTTTTGTGGTGGTTATTGTGCGGAGGTTATTATATGTGCACGCGATGGCTGCCAGTAGGGATGGTAAACTCGATTCCGATTCTACTCGAGAATCGAGTTTTCTCGTAAAATAATCGATTTTTCGAATGTCAAAAATCGATTCTTAATCGACTTCGACTACTGAAGATCGATTCCGAAAAATCGATTATGTTACGAGAAAATTCGATTCTCGAGTAGGATCGGAATCGAGTATACCATCCCCACTGGCAGCCATCGCGTGCCCATATAATAACCTTCGCACAATAACCACCACAAAAAAAAATTATTTTTTTCCATGTTATTTATATGGAAAACAGAAAATTTGAAAGAGGCACCTCTTAATATTAATATTAGGAGCTCATCTTTTGAGTGACTTTCTTTTTCACATTTTCGAAAGTTTTTAGCCTGTTTTTCAGTTGAAAAAGAAGGTTGACTCAGAATGACACACCCTAATACTTATATATAATGTTAATGGTTAATGATAAGCCTTATGCGTTCATTCATTCGCTATTTCCAGTTGTCGCTGCAAATGATATAAAATGGCAAATAGCTACAGGAATGTTTCGTCCATTTATTGAAATTAATTTGATCGGACCACATTTACAGGATAGGAAACGAAAATTTGCAACAAAGTCCAAGTCGAACAATTGGTCGCCAAAATATAATGAAACATTTAATTTGTAAGAACTAATTTATATTTTTTCAACTATTGTTTTTATATGTATAAAACGCATATTTAACCCTGATATACGCAGCACGATTGGCAACGAGGAGCAGTTGGAGTTCTTTGAATTACATATCTGTGTTAAAGACTACTGCTTTGCTAGAGAAGATCGCTTAGTTGGTGTTGCAGTTATACCATTAAAAGACATATCGGAAAAGGTAAAAATTTGATAATCTATTTCATTTCAATTTTATTTTTTGATAATATCTTCTATATTTTTCCACTGCAATTACATTGTTGTACTAATTATTTTTACTGTAATAGGTTTAGTTAGAACCGATTGCAAAGTTTTTCTGCTCTCTCACTATGCATAAACGCTTTCTTCACCTAACGGTTGCTTGTCACCCCTAAAACTAATCGATATAAATGTGGATTAAATATTATTTTTTCAGGACGATTTACCCACAATTTCGTTGAATATTGAATTCAAGTCCAACAGTTTTTAGTATAAAGTTGTCCCAACAATTAAAAATATGCACACGGGTTTATCCTTATAAGTTGTGAAAGTACAAAATCTTCATTCCACACGAACATAGTCCTTACTAACTTCTTTCTTGCTAATTTACAGACACTAAGGAAAACATCTCCAGTTAACTTATTAAAATATTTCGTGCACCAGCCGATAGTCTTGATCAATTATGTTTCGTTTTAAAACTTTCAGGGTTCGGTTGCTTGTTGGCTACCCCTGCAGCGTCGTATACAGATGGATGAGACAGGTTGGACGATTTTACGCATTTTATCACAACGTAATAATGATGAAGTCGCCAAAGAGTTTGTGAAACTTAAATCAGAAATACGCCAAGAACCTCTTGTTGGGACATAACTCAGTTTTAATAACCAGAAAACTAATTAAAATAAATATTTATTTAATTAGGTAAGCTGAAGGATAGCATTCAATGTAAAAATATTAATTATTGTACATGCATATGTATAATTATAAAAATAATGAAAATAAATAGTATGAAATATTGCTGCAAATAAAAACCAAGTATTATATAATAACTTAAAAAATAATAAATGACTTATAGTATCTGCCTATTTACAAATTATCACTTAATAACTCTACCCGCGGCTTCGCTCGTATTGAAAAGCTTAACAAAATTAGATCATTATCAAAACATAATAACTAAATACATAGTGTGTACATGAAAACCATACCGCGTTGATCTTTTGATCCGTGGTGGTGGTGGCAACCAGAAAAACACAATTTTGTCTAATATAACACGTTGACGCATTTTTGTTTTGTTATATTTTAAAATTTTGTTACAAACAATCATATCTGCAATATTAAAATTTATCATAATCCCCAAAAAATAGTTTTTTTTTGTTAATAATAAGAATCGTATGTATTTTCGATAAGCCGGGATAAGCCTCCTTAACAACGCGTATAAGGTTCTATCGAGCGTATTGTGTGAAAGATTAAAACCTACCGTCAACAAACTGATTGGACCTTATCAGTGTGGCTTTAGACCTGGAAAACCAACAACCAACCCTTGAAAGGAGAATCGACACACACCACCTCTTCGTCGATTTCAAAGCTGCTTTCGACGGCACGAAAAGAAGCTGCTCTATGCCGCGATGTCTGAATTTGGTATCCCTGCAAAACTAATACGGCTGTGTAAACTGACGTTGAGCAATACCAAAAGCTCCGTCAGGATCGGGAAGGACCTCTCCGAGCCGTTCGATACCAAACGAGGTTTCAGACAAGGTGATTTCCTATCGTGCGATTTCTTCAACCTCCTTCTGGAGAGAATAGTTCGAGCTACAGAACTAAATAGAGAAGGTACCATCTTTTATAAGAGTGTACAGCTGCTGGCGTATACCGATGATATTGATATCATCGGCCTCAACACCCGCGCCGTTAGTTCTGTTTTCTCCACACTGGACAAGGAAGCAAAGCAAATGGGTCTGGCAATGAACGAGGGCAAGACAAAATATCTCCTGTCATCAAACAAACAGTCGCCGCACTCGCGACTTGGCTCTCACGTCACTGTTGACAGTCATAACTTTGAAGTCGTAGATAATTTCGTCTATCTTGGAACCAGCGTAAGCACCACCAACAATTTCAGCCGGGAAATTCAACGTAGGGTAACTCTTGCCAACAGGTGCTATTTCGGACTGAGTAGGCAATTAAGAAGTAAAGTCCTTTCTCGACGAACAAAAACCTTACTAACTTCTTTATTGCTAATTTCAAATTCTATAAGTCACTCATAATTCCCGTCCTGCTATATGGTGCAGAGGCTTGGACGATGACAACAACTGATGAGTCGATGTTGCGAGTTTTCGAGAGAAATTTCTGCACAAGACTTATGGTCCTTTGCACGTTGGCCACGGCGAATATCGCATTCGATGGAACAATGAGCTATATGAGATATACTATATGACGACATTGACATAGTTCAGCGAATTAAAAGATAGTGGCTACGCTGGCTAGGTCATGTTGTTCGAATGGACGAAAACACTCCAGCTCTGAAAGTATTCGACGCAGTACCCGCCGAGGGCAGCAGAGGAAGAGGAAGACCTCCACTCCGTTGGAAGGACCAGGTGGAGAATGGCCTGGCTACGCTTGGAATAACCAATTGGCGCTACAAAGCGAAAAGAAAAAACGACTGGCGCGCTGTTGTTAACTCGGCTATAATCGCGTAAGCGGTGTCTACGCCAATTAAGAAGAAGAAGATGGAGTATTTGTATAAAGGCTTTCGGCGAGAATGCGTAAAAAACCAACTAACATTCACATACAATAAGGGATTGTAAAGTATTAGACATAAATTAATCTTCAGCTCTATGTGCTGTTGTTCAGGTTTTGTTTATATTAAAACCAAATTAAACTGTTCTAATATAAATTTTTTATTCAGCACTATGTGCTGTTGTTAAACTCTGAAATACAACTGAAACTTAAAAATAGAAGCCCTGCCTGATTTCCCCACACTTGGCACAATTTTGGCATTACTGCTGCTACTGCACCTGATGCTGTTGTTGTTGTTTGGACAACATGTGATTTGCTGCTAGCGCGCTGATGTTGTTGTAGCGAAGAGTTTGCCAGCTGATGGGAAAATGATGACTCAGGCTATTCCCGCGCTTACAGGCTGGCGTGGAGTAGTTCTAAAAACGCTAAAGTGGGCAGACTAATGTGTTAAGTTCCCCCCTTTTAAATCGAGGCCGACCGCGACCGCTTTCATGATCTTGGCTACCGCTTCCTTCTTGTCGTTTGTTTTCTTTATGCGTTTATTCGTCCTACGTGTCCAAAATACTAATGCTGCACCTATAATGATAGCAACCACCAGTATCACTATCATGTAGAGGGTAGTGCGGTTATGGACTATTCCATATAGGTTTTCAATGTGGCCAAGGTTCCTCAAATTAATTTTGCGCAAATGAGGTAGGCTTAAAATTTTCGAATGGTCAGTCAAGTTAACAAACTGCGTTGAAGGAATCCCAGGTGGGAGCGTTGCCTTCATTTTTTCATTGAAAAAAGTTGTACCATTAATGCAAACTTCTCCCTCGAATGTCACTAAATAAGTGCCGGATATTGTAACCGAAGCTGTTTCTTCTTCCCGAACTTCGACTGTTTGGTGATTTATGATAATTAAGCCACTGTCAAATTCGATGAGGGGTTCAAGGTTCTGGTAGTTTTGCATGTCGCCTTATTATTGTTGAATAGTTGCCTCACACATGTAGAATCCGTTTTTATTTTACAGAAACTTTACAGATAGCGGTGCCGTGCAGTTTTTTTAGTTGCCGCAATCCGCAACAGTATCGGCCTCCAAAAAAATATTTTGTCGTCGTGTGCCACCGGAAAAAGCCCTAACTAAGATGCATCCTTTTTGAATTTTTGGAAACTTAACAATAAAGTATATTACATCATCATTTTGAAAATTTTTCAACTTAGAATTACTTACAATGTCGCTTATGCTTATGTACATTTAAAGTGTACTCAGTGATCAATATTTTCGAAATTGCATCTGTATCCAAAATTATAGGATTTACAACATTTAATTTACCTAAAGCTATGGAATAAATTATATTGTCCAAATTTGTTATAACTGCCCAATTTCTGGTCACTAGTAATTCGAAAAGATTCCAAGTGTCAATGTCGGCGTTTTTTGTATTAGCAATATTTTGTTAACAGTCTCAGTCTATTTATCGATTTGCTGCTGTATCTGAGTGTTTTTGAGAAATTGATGGTCATTGGATTCTATCCGTATAAGTTCTTATGTTTTAAATTTTAGTTCCTTAAAATCATCGAAATCTGGAGTTCCGGTTATGTATTTTAGCGCAGTGCCAATCATGTTTGTGCTTCGCGCTTGTCTATGGTGAATTTTCACCGTCTTAATCAATCGATAAATTTGATTAATGTCTGCTTGAAGAACTTTAATCACGTGTGATTGGAGAAAAACGTGAAATATATTTTCTGTTTCCCGCAAGATGGTGAGGTAATTCGTCAAATTCGTTCGATTCGTTAAATAGTCATATTTGCCACAAACTGCTACATTTCCGTCAATAACTGGTATGTAGTTGGATTTTGTAAAATTAATAATTTTGCTGTCGGAGCCCTGAGTACGCAAAAGTGGTAAAATAACTCTGTAAAGGCGAGAAAAAAAATAAAAAATATTACCTAAATTACTCTTATGAACCTTCCTATTATCTATTAAAATTGTGCATCCTAGATCCATTTGAATCGTTTTTTCCATAAAAACTTTTGTAAATTTATTGCCACTTCTTTTATTGGTCCTAACATAAACTTTATCTTCTGGCTTGAAAAACCTTGTAAGTTTACCGATATTGTTCCTTGCCAACTGGTTTTCCTGGGCTTTAATTAACTTGCCTTTTATTTCGGTTTTAAGGTCCAAAGGCATGGAAAAATTCAGCTCGATAGGTTTCCATCCAGTTACTGAATGAATTGATCTATTGTATTTTGCAGTAGCAAGAAGTATTAGTTCATTGGTATCATTTATAGCTTGTTCTAGCTTAGTGCATCTAGCGATTTCAGTTAAGATGCTATAAAACCTCTCTATCTCCCCATTTGTTTTACTATGGAAAGGTTGTACAAATTTCTGGATGATCCTTTATTGTTTGTGAGTTCAGTGACTTTTCGTTATCAACCGTCACATTCCTCGTATTTTCAAAAGAATTAAAGAGTAGTAATAAATCTTGTTTTATGTCAACAATTGCCTCACTTGATGCAATTGGAATAACTGTGGCGAATTTTGAAAATTTAAAATTAAAAAATTATGTTTATCAGTGAAATAAAAATCTATATATAACATTTCTCAGGGCGGGATGGTATCGGAGTCTTTCCTAACTCTGGTTTAGTCGGATGACGTTCGTACTTGGCTTCTTTACAAATTTTGCAGTTGGCAGTAAATTCCTTTAATTTCTTCTGCATATTTGAAAAAAATAGTCGTTAAATACCTGTTTAATATTCTCTCGAATAGAGCGATGTGCTCTACTATGTTCTACTGCCAGTATTTCGTTTCGATCGTCTTAATTAAAAATATCATTAACTTGTCTCATTGTGTGACGAAATTTTATTGACAGGAATTTCCTTACAATCTCGTCCTGAATTTTGCCCAAAACAGGCAAACTGCAATGAATAGCGTTCACCAATCAAGTCTAGAAGATACCGAAAATTTGTAAATGTAATTTGATGCCTTATCCTTGACTTGAAAATAATTCTTGTCTTCTTGGTTGTGGTATTTTCTTCTTCAAGAATTATCTGATTTCGAAATGAATTAACAGGGTTTTCCACTTTTGGATTATGCTGTCGTGACAATGCATCGGTAACAAGATTATCTTTACCGGGTTTATAATGAAATTGAGGTGAAAAATCTTCCAAAAATGCTTGCCAGCGTTTTATTTTCGTGTTTGGATTCTTATCCGAGACAGCGAAGATCAAAGGATGATGATCGGTAAAAATATTCAGCTGTTTACTCCGTACCAATAGTTTCGCAGCTTCTGAAGTGCCCACGCTATCGCTAAAAGCTCTCTTTCATTGGTAGCATAATTCTCTTCTGCTGTCGATAACGTTGTGGAAATCATCGTTATCGGCCTATTGCCTTGAGATAATACCGCCCCAATAGCGTGTGCTGAGGCGTCAGTTGTTAAGTCAAATGGTTTATTGTGATCAGGATTAACTTTTTCGAAAGCCATCAACGCGTCGTTGTCCAACTCAAGTCCAACTCAATTCTAACATTTTTTGATTGATTCGTTCTCACATGACCATTTTCTCCCCTTAAGTATCTTGTGAGAGGCTTTAATATTGAGACATAATCTTTAATAAACTTCCTATAGTAACCAGATAACCCCAAAAATGCTTGTAAACCACGAATAGTGCTAGGTGTTTTATAATTCAGAATGCCATTGACTTTATCAGGACATGTTTTTATCCCTTCCTTCGAAACAATAAATCCACAGAATTCCACGTGTTCCCTAAGAAATTTGTATTCTTCCATTGAAACTCACATGTTGGATTAGTAAAGTTTCGTTCAATTTTTTTCGATGTCTCTGTAATGATCCTATTTATTGCTTGAGAATATAATTACATCATCGATATAAACATGACAGCGTTTTCCTATTTCATCTCTAAGAACGTCATCAATTGCCCTTTGGAAAATTGTCCGCGCATTTTTCAGCCCGAAAGGAAGTCTACAAAATTCGTACTTCCCATTGTTTACAGAGAAGGCAGTCTCTTCCCTGTCCTTCTCCGTTAACTTAATTTGGTGGAACCCTGATTTTAAGTCGCGTGTTGTGAAAAATGCTGATTTCCCCACGTTAGTTAAAATAACTGAAGTATCTGGAATAGGATACCTGTCCGAAACTGTTTTGACGTTCAGTTTCCTAAAAACAACTGTCATCTTCATCGTTTTCGTCCCGTTCTCGTCTATCCCTTTTTTATCGACAACACGACATCTTTTTCCTCCCGTTCTCGTCTATCCCTTTTGTATCGGCAACCCATATAGGATTATTATAAGGAGATCGAGAAAACCGAATTATTCCATCTCCTAGTAAAACTTTAAGTTCCTGATTTATAAATTTTGAAGCGGCTATCGGGTAAGGGTATGACTTTGAATAAATCGGTTCGTTATCGACTGTCCTAGTGGTGGCTACTATATTAGTGTTAAACAGCAAAGCATTACTGCTGCTAATGCACCTGATGCCAGTTGATGGGAAAATGCTGATGCTGACTATTCCCGCGCTTACTGGCTGGCGTGGAGCAGTACCAAGAACGAATGTGTTAACCTATATGCTAGAGGGGTTTTGGCCACAAGGCTGACAACCTGGTTCCATAAAGGAGTCTCTGTCACGGAAGCTGTAACTAATCCTCGGACAAATAACTCACAACGACAATGCCCTGTCAAATGTGTAAAGAAAAATAATATAAAGCTATATACATACATATATGGAATGTGCAATCCTTTTACCAAACCAAGGCTCTACAACTTTTAGCAAAAGCAGTAGGACAATAAAAAGCTTGAAAAACCCATTCATAACGATAAAAATAGAAAGTGTACCAAACACTTTTTTCCTGTCAAAATTGTAAAATACCTTCGTTGACTTTACCAACGACTGTCTGAAGTCTACAGATCTTGATCGTATTAATCCCACAAAACCTATCATTATTTCAAGGTAATTTTCATTTTTAAATGATTAGTTTGGTTATTGTAAGGCTTTAGGTTAGCTTTTTGGAATTAGTTGGATAATCACCTTTTCTTGTCGAGCAGAGGTTCTATTGCCGGACCATGAAGAAGTTCGAATAGCAATTACCCGGCTAAAGAATAACAAAGCAGCGAATTGTCACCGATGGATTGCCGGCCGTGCTATTCAAACACTTCGGCGAAGAACTGACAAGGAGCATGCATCAGCTTCTTTGTACAATATGGTCTAAAGAAAGCATGCCCAATGATTGGAGTTTAAGTGTGCTCTGCTCTCACTCCTCTCTCGACGAACAAAAACAAAACTCTATAAGTAACTCAATATTCCCGTCCTGCTATATGGTGCAGAGGCATGGACGATGACAACAACTGATGAGTCGACGTTGCGAGTTTTCGAGAGAAAAGTTCTGCCGAAATGGCCGAATGGACGAAAACACTCCAGCTCTGAAAGTATTCGACGCAGTACCCGCCAAGGGAAGCAGAGGAAGAGGAAGACCTCCACTCCATTGGAAGGACCAGGTGGAGAAGGACCTAGCGTCTGTTAACTCGGCTATAACCGCGTAAGCGGTTTCCACGCCAGTAAAGAAGAAGAAGAACTTTATTTACTCTTTCCTTTTTTTATAATATCGATCACTGAGTACTTACATGAAAATATTATGGATCATTCCGATAATTCTCCTTGGTATAGTTTCGTCTGGGTTGGTCCTATCTGTATTGGGCGCCAATTAATCCTCAGCTCTATGTGCTGTTATTATTGTTTACTATTAAAACCAAATTAATTTTTTTTTAGTAATATAAATTTTTTATTCAGCATTATGAGCTGTTATTAATGTCTGAATTTCATCTGAAATTAAAAATAGAAGCACTGCCTGATTTCCCTATACTTGGCTTTCAGTAGTGTTTGTCGAATTTTAAAAATTAAATCAACGCATTTGTGTTAAATTTTGGCCAAACACTCAACAAATATCATTGGGCAAGAACCGCATTCACCTGAAATACCCACTTCGGGGAACACGCTTCGACTCGATTGAAGACATCAAAACAAATTCGACGTGAGAGCTGAAGGCCATCTCGGAAAGCGCCTATGAAAAATGTTTTGACGATTGGAAGAAGCCTTGGCAGATGTGTATCGATTCAAATGAATGTTAATTTCCAGGCGATAAAATAAATTTTGATGATGATTGAAATTTTCGTTTTATTTATAAATTCCCAATACTTTCTTGACAGGGGTATATACATTATATTCGTTATTTATTTTGAAGCCAATCTGACTAACATAAATTATATTGAGGGCCTTAAAATACACGGGAAAACAAACGTCAAACAAACTACTATGATACTATACAAGAATGATAGAATACAAGATTACGACGACTGCCATTACGAAACGTCATAGTTCCGTGTTGAGAAGAACAAGAGTAAAAAAACTGTCAAATGGCTTGCAAATTGTAAACAGAAAAGTAAACACTTTTATAAATTCGCAAAATATTATTAATTCTTTCGATTTTAATGAAAAGTTTTAGTGAAGCGATTGAATATTGTTGAGTGAAAATATTTGAATCATTTCTAAAGAAATATATCGGCCTATTGATAATAAAATTGTCTATTAAGTTGTGATTCAAATGGAGAAGACGTTTCTTGTGTTGTATATAAATATATACATATATTATAAGTTCAGATGTATCAGATATATGAAATTATGATAAAAGAATTGTGAAATTATTAATTTAGTATTAAATATATCATTTCTTTTGCAAAATAACACCCATTTTTTGGCAACTTTTAAATCGACCGGAAAACTGAAAAAACTCGTTTTCGATCCTTTAATTGCATAATAATTATTACAACAAGCCACTGCACATTTCATTTTAAAAAATTAATATATTTATGCTTAGAAATTTAAAAAAATACAACAGTACACTTACACTGGTTTTCTTCATTTGAACAATTTCCACACATGCTACTCTATTTATTGTGGATGTGCCTAAAACTAATTACATATATACATATTTTCTCCCAACAATATTCTAAACATTCCACTGAAATTTTTCCTGCAAAGACGAATGAATTAATATTATTTTGGGAATTTCAAAAAGTGTTTACTTTTCTGTTTACAATTTGTATGCATTTCTATGCTTGTTCTTCTCAACGCAAAACTGTTACGTCACGAAATTGTTGAACAATGTATTTGTTTTTGTAAGAATTGTCAAGAGCTAAACCGAAAAAAACTAACTGTAAACTAGTGTCGTAATCTTGTATTCTATCATTCTTGATACTATATGTACGGCTGTGCAAATAACAGCTGGTTCGCACACTGCGCCGCCACTCCAACCGAGTGACCGACAAGAAGCTCAATTAGGCAACATTGTTCATAATCTGATCAGTCCCATTACCAATCTTGTAGTACAATAATCATAAGGGTATCTTGGTCGCTCACACAGTCTGTCCAGATCGTAAATGGGCATAATCGGACCACTGGCATTCCCACAAAACGTCATTAAACGAAAACCTATAAAGTGTCATACCTAAGGCAATAGGACTGTAAGAACGGCAAGCTAAAATAAATAAATTCGCTCACGTAACTCGTATAAGAACCCCTTCCGCCAGTCTGAAATTGAATGAATTCAGATCGTAACCCTGCTCACTCCCCATATAACGATACTGTTAAGAACTACTAAAAATACAATAAATCAAAAACTAAATACGCGAGAGACATTAAATTTTACCCGCGAGATGGTATAAGAGATATTTTAAGGAGCAAGGGTCAAAACACAGTGCATGACACCCTCTCCTTTTGTTGATATCACATATCTCAGAACTTGCTCGACCAACTGCAATCATTTTAAATTTCATGTGATTCTTTCACTTTCAAGTATACAAATCAATCAAGCAATCAGGGCCAGCATGAGAAAATTTATCGCCCTAGACAAATGATAAATTCTGCGTTCTTTCTAAGCCTATTTGACATTAACAACAAAATTTATAAGTAATTAATTTATAAAAGCTCCTGGTAATTATATAGGTCATTTTGTTAAAAGAAATCAAAAACAGGAACCAGTTCAACTTTCACATCACCCAAGCAAGTTTTTTTTGGCATTACGAGGTTCAACAGTTGTACAGAAAACACTCTTCAAAATGCTTCTGCTTGAATTTAATCTTCTTTGTTAAAATTTCTTTCCTCGTTAACTATGTACATATGTATGTATGTATATGTGTTTATGCTTAGTGTACATATATACTATATGTGTAAATAAGTATTATATTTTTATTGTATACGTCAGATACCAACGCATTCATATTTTACAAGTGTTTAGAATCACTGTGTGACTTAATGCATCTAACGCACTTATACACATGCGTACACACCATAGATACTCTGTTATCAGTTGCTGCTTGTGTGCATTAGTATTTGGAGTATGTATGTTTGTATATTTATATTAGTAGGTATATACTAGTTTATGAGTTTTATTCAATAGGCAATGATTTTTACATTTTTATGAGCAAGTTTCATATTACAATTTTGTTGTTTACCACTTGACATTTTGTGGACTGTATTTTCTTTTTATTTCATTTATTGTTTACATGTGCATTAGGGTGTCCGTTATTTACCAAATTGATTATTTTTGACGAGACGCCCCCTAAACTTTTAGTTTTCCATATAAAAAAAAATATCCGACCATAAAAAGCGCTTAATTTTCATAATAAACCTTGCCCCAAACACGATACATTTCCCATTGAAATTACATGGGATTTTGCCACATTTTACGAATATTTTTTTTTTTCTTTGGAACTTTTTCGTTTGTAGGAATAAAAAAGTTATATTCTTGTATAGAATTGAATGCTCTACAAAAAAGTCTTGACAATTTTTCGATATACTCACTCCTTTAAAAGTTATTTAAGGTTAAGGTATTGAAAAAAAAAATAAGCCTTCATGATCAGTCAAAACAATTTGAACTCCCTAAAATGAAGTATGCCAAAGTTTACTGACAATTAAGTGGCTTTTGAATAAAGTAAGTTGAGGATTCATAAGTTATTTTTGTTTAAAAACGAAGCGTTGTTCCAAGTTATATGAAAGACAAACTCTCCGTTTTCTTGCTCTCGCTAGGTATCACGAATGAATTTTAAATATTTTTAACTTTGAGATATCGCAGAGCACGCTGCCTATGTTTGTTAAGAAGGTTTTAACCATCGTATCAGCTGATTCAATGTAAACAAAGGCCCAGCTGATATTTGTTTTTTTTTATGTTTTATATTTATGCCTTTTTTAACTGTGGTAAATTAATAAATATTCAGCACTGAAAAATGTTATGTGGATATAAACAATCATGTAAGAAACGGGAATCAGAAAATGCAAATATTACGAAACTGAGTACAAATATTATTATTTGCGAAATTTATTTTCATAATAAATGTATAATATCGGGTAATTTTTATAATAGAAAATCTCGATCGCACAATAATCACAATCATCATCCGCTTTGAAAATCTTCTTAACCTAATTTTAAAATATTCAAATATTTTGTCAGTATTGCTTTTAAGCAGGGCTTAACAGGATTGCGTAAGATAATTTTAAACTCCTTTTTAGGAAAGAAATAGATCTACCGTATTTTATATTATGACGGTTTTGCAAATAATTTAAACTTCTTACAAAGTATATGTAACAACTAAATCTAGAACTATATAAAACTATGGTGATTTTTTAAAATAGAGAGTTGTTAATAAAATATTCTACATACACATCATTAAATGATGAAGTACTGAGGCAGGATCTTAAACGCACAATTTCCTGATCACCGGCGGACTGCTCCAACAGTCGTATACTATAGATATATGCATATGTCTGCGAGATTGTTAATGAAATATTGTACATATTTCCATAGCTAAATTCTAAAATATAGAACGTAAATAAAATTTGTAACAAAAAATTATACTTAAATTAAAGGAAAGATCGGTTCTATAATTATCTCCTAATATCTCATTGAATTTAATGTTCAAAAGAATTATTATGACTTATAAATTATGTTACAATCGTTAGTTTTTCCGGTCCACTAATTGTAAAAATTAGTTTGTCCATTAATAAGTCAATCAAAGCGTTTAAAAATATACCCCATATTTAACTGCATAATAATATTATTATTACATCGTTTTTTGTTTCGCGCAACCCGGTTCTACCTCTCCCTTACTCACCAGAGGCGCCCTGATGGTTTTATTGTGAACGTGCACTTGGGAGGTAGGAAAGTACTATGAATGGTCATTTTCGCTACTCCCTTATACCATGGTTTTAATTAGTATGAACACCGTGTTTGTATGTAGTGGATATAAGAACTATAAATGATTGACGAGGAGCAAAACCTTTTAAAAATTCAGTTTTACTCAAAAAGTATATTCCTAGGAATTGTAGATTGTACCGACTCTTCCCACTGTCACTTAATGTTTTATTTGCTGTTTACAAGTTGTATCATGCTTCGTCCAGCTTCGAAATTTTCTCTAGAGACTCAAGAAATTGTTTCACCTTTCTATGTATTTATACAAAATAACTGATTAAAATATTTTTCCTAAATAAACACTGTAGTGTTCAACTACGACTGCTTGGTAGTACAACAACGTTTCAACCGATTTTTTTTACGGATTGAATTGATATAGATAACACCGAATTTCAACACTTCAACCAAAATTCAGTTGGTGGTTGTAACTATAAAATATATATATTATAATAAGTAGTACAATAAAAAAATTAATTATTTAAGTACTTTTGTGTTTTCAATTTGGAAAATCAGACGAAACTGTTTTATTGAGTTTGTGTCACTTCTATTAAAAAAATATGAAAAGATTGCGACTGATGTTCTAAGAGGTCTTTTGGGTATTTGAGGTGTCCTGATTACAAATTTTAACTCAAAAATGTTCTATCAT
Source organism: Bactrocera tryoni (assembly GCF_016617805.1). NCBI lineage: Eukaryota > Metazoa > Arthropoda > Insecta > Diptera > Tephritidae > Bactrocera > Bactrocera tryoni. The sequence continues at coordinate 12,440,239 of NW_024395824.1, read as the reverse complement.
GTAGAGCTATTTTTGTCATTTCAGTAAATGTAATGACCCTTACACCCATTGACAACAACGTAAAAAATTCTACACATTAAGACATTTTTACTATAATTTTCAATCAAAGTCGCAAATGACCGTTAACTAGTGTAATGTTGCCAAGCCTGTCAGTCTTTCTTGACACATTGTAAAGCGCATGTGGGCTCTGATAAGTTTCAATAATGGCAAAATAGATATTATTTAAAAATTTTGTTTAGCATCTCAAATTGGCTCATCTTTCTCATAATTGACGGTCTCTTCTGATTTCTCTAGCGAACTGATGCCATTTCTGATCGGAAATACATGCATAATACATAAATGTGTGACATTTTGTATGAAAATCAACGGTATACTCGCAATCAACGCATAACAGCGTACACTGTACAACAACAACCACTAGGTAATAATATTTTTGAATCGCGCTTCTGGCTGTACGGCTGCGCCCCCCACTCTCTATTATTTATTTCAGTTATCGTATGAGTCAAGAAAAACTGTTTTGACTAACCCGGTGTGGGTTCAGCCTTATATACATTGGTTTTTGTTCGTCGAGAAAGGATTTTATTTCAGTCCAAAGTCCAAAGTAGCACCTGTTAGCAAGAGTTATTCTGCGTTGGATTTCGAGGCTGACGTTGTTGCTGTTAATGCTGGTTCCAAGATAGACGAAATTATCCACAACTTCGAAGTTATGACTGTCAACAGTGAAGTGGGAGCCTAGTCGCGAGTGCGACGACTGTTTATTTGATGACAGGAGATATTTCGTCTTGCCCTCGTTCAATACCAGACCCATTTGCTTCGCTTCTTTATTCATTCGGGAGAAAGCAGAACTAACGGCGCGGATATTGAGGCCAATGATAACGATGTCATCAGCGTACGTCAGCAGTTGTACACTCGTTCATTTTTAAGCTCGAAATATTTTCTCCAGCAGCAGATTGAAGAAGTCGCACGATAGGGAATCGTCTTGTCTGAAACCTCGTTTAGTATTAAACGGCTCGAAGAGTTCCAACGTCAGTTTAAACAGTCGTATTAGTTTTTCGGGGATACTAAATTCAGGCATCGCGGCATAAAGGCAGCTCCTTTTTGTGCTGTCAAAAGCAACTTTAAAATCGACGAAAAGGAGGTGAGTGCCGATTATCTTTTCACGGGTCTTTTCCAAGACTTGGCGCATGGTGGATATCTGGTCAGTTGTAGATTTTTCAGATCTAAGGCACTGATAAGATCCAATCAGTTTGTTGACGATGGGCTTTAATCTTTCACACAAAACGCTCGATAGAACCGATGTTTAGAAGACTTATCCCACGGTAGCCTCCACGAATCCCACAACGAGTTTGCGCTCCTTTATATGGCCACTGTAGTAAATGCCACAAGGACCTACTCGCCTTAGTCTTTGTCCCGCCCATCGCATTTCTTGGACGGTGGTCTTGTCAGCTTTCACTCTAACGTGGACATTAACCAGCTGGGCAGCGGCACATTCCCAATTATGCATGCCCTTAATTCGTAATCCTTAATTCATTTACAATGGTCGTCATCAAAAGGGGGTCTCTCATCCGAGGCTGTTTTCTTCTTTTCCTTGGTAACGAAGGAAAGCCAGTGCAGTGCAAAGCCAGTGCACAACCCTGTGGAGGGGATGTTTCGGCTTCTCACTTTAGCCCGCTTTCAAACGGATGCTTTTGGCTACCCAGAGGATACTTGGTGAAAGACCGGAAGTCGTGAGCTGCTTGAGCCATATGTAAAAGAATCGTTTCTGGCCACTCCCAAGTGAATGGCAGTCAGAGAAATTTCTTAACTTACGTGAATTTCTACACATGACTCCATCCTCAAATATGCCACCTTATTATCCAAAATTCTCTAAATCGAACCAAAACTGTTTAAGCCTCACGGTACCAAATATCTGGCTCCCAGTTCCTATTAGGAACTTTTTACCGAAAATATTGGTCAATCTGCGAGATATACATATAATTGAAATTTTGAGAGAATTATTTTCTGATAATAGTATGTCTACATATATGTTAAAAATGAGTTGATCCTTTAATCTGTGCAAGTTGCAAAACTATGAAATGTTCGGTTGTACCCGAACTTTTCCCTTCCTTACTTGTTTATTATAAAATACTATAAAGCTATATATATGGAATGTGCGATCCTTATACCAAACCATGGTCCTACAATTTTTAGCAAAAGCAGTAGGACAATAAAAAGCTTGAAAGAACCATTCATAGCGATAAAAATAAAGAATTACCTGGCAAAATTGTAAAATATCTTCGATGACTTTACCTACGACTGTCTGAAGTCTATAGATCTTGATCGTATTAATCGCAAAAAACATATCATTACTTCAAGGTAATTTTAATCTTTAAATTAGTAGTATGGTTATTGGAAAGTTTTATATTAGCTTTGTGAATTAGTTGGATAATAACCTTCTCTGAACGATGCAGGGGACGTTCCATTGTCCGACCATGAAGCAATTACCCGGCTGTAGAGCAATAAAGCGGCGAAGGTCGATATATTGCCGGCCGAGCTATTCAAACACTTCGGCGAAGAATTGGTAAGGAGCAAGCATCTGCTTCTTTGTACAATATGGTGGGACGAAAGCAAATTTATTTAAGTGTGCTCTGCCCAATCCACAAAAAGGAAGACCCCACAATCTGCGCCAACTACCGTGGGATAAGTCTCCCCAACATCGCATATAAGGTTCTATGGAGCGTATTGTGTTAAAGACTAAAGCCCACCATCAACAGAGTGATTGGACCTTTTTAGTGTGGCTTTAGGCCTGGGAAGTATACAACTGACCAGATATTGACCATGCGCCAAGTCTTGAAAATGACCTGTGAAAAGAGAATAGACACACACCACCTCTTCGTCAGTTTTAAAGAGTTAAATAGTAGTTACAGCACGAAAAGGAGCGGCCTTTATGCCGTGATGTCTGAATTTAGTATCCCCGAAAAACTAATACGACTGTGTAAACCGATGTTGAGCTCTTCGAGCCGTTCAATTCTTCATTGTAAGTTGTTTCAGTTATTAAGTGCCTATGGTACGTAGGGAAAACTATTTCGAATTTGTATGAATTTTTGGAATCTTCTGATATGAAAATTTGGTTTTTGAAGACGTGAATGGGTATTTCTACTGAAGAAATTAAATTTTCGAAAGAGCTGTCACTACTGTGGACAGTCATTAAATTTAAGTTAGGTAGGTCTGCGACGATGTTTGTGTTGCCTGGTTTATAAATGATTTCGTGGTTACATTCTTCCAATTGTGCCTTCCATCTTTTCATTTTTGCATTAGTATTTTTGTTGCTGAGAGCAAAGGTCAATGGTTGGTGATCAGTGTAAATCTTAATCTTTTTTGATCCGTATGGGAAGCATTTCAGGGCTCCTAGAGCGTAATTTGAAGCATCCGTGGTAACCTCAAAAGCTTTTTCGAAATCTGGATAGTGAAGTATAACATCGTCTGACGTCAAGCACTTTTTCAGGTCGTTAAAAGCTTCTTCTTGTTGTGCGGTTAGATTTAAAAGTGTCCTTTTAGACTGATTCTTGGAAACTCTTCCCAGCTCTCCTCTCAGTATTTCAGTCAGGGGTTTTGCAATTTGTGCGTACGCTTTTATAAATCTGCGATAATGTCCGGTCATTCCTATAAAGGAGCGTAAATCATGGACAGTTTTGGGCCGTGGAAAATTTATTATAGCTTCCATCTTTTTTTGTGTAGTGCGAATTCCATTTTGGCCAACTATTATACCGAGGAACTCGATTTCCTTTTTGATAAATTCACATTTATCGAACTGTACCTTTAAATGCGCTTTTTCGAGAGTGCCAAATATAATTGCAAGATTTCTAAAATGATCTTCTTTTCTTTTGCTAAAGATAATTATGTCGTCAACATAAACGTAGCACCGAACGCCGATGTGTTTTCGTAGCACATCATCCAAAGTGCGTTGGAAAATGGCAGGAGCATTTCTTAAGCCGATTGGAAGTCGAATAAATTCAAATTTCCCATTGGCAATGGAGAAGGCGGTCTTCTTAATATCTGCTTCGTTGAGAGCAATCTGATGGAATCCACTCTTAAGGTCAATTGTAGAAAAATACTTATTTGATCCTAGATTAGTTAGAATAGTGGTAATATCTGGAATGGGATATTTATCTGCTATGGTATCCTCGTTCAATTTACGATAGTCGATAACCATACGGAATTTTTTTAATCCTGAGGCGTCTTCTTTCTTCGGCACGACCCATACCGGAGAATTGTAGGGAGATTTCGATGGTCGAATAATGCCATCTTTAAGTAATTCCTCAATTTGTTTGTCTATTTCTTTTTTTAAAGGCATTGGATAGGGGTAAGTTTTGGAATATATTGGCCTATCGCTTTTAGTCCTAATTTCGACTTTAACGTTCGTGACATATGTTAATTTTTTATCTGGTTCAGCAAATAATGTTGGGCAAGAGTTAAAGAGTTGTTTTAATCTTTCATTATCTTCGGGACTCAAATAATTTAGCCTTAATGTTGTGTGTGTAATAGAGTTAATTGCTAACTGGTGGATGGGGTATTCGTATTTATTGAGTAATGTAAAATAGTTCTCCTTAGTAAAAATTACTGCGTTTAAACTTTTCATTGTATCGTTACCTATTATGGCGTCAAAGGTTCTTAACTTGGGCAAAATGTGAAATTTTAAATTACCTATTTCATCACTGAAAACACCGATATTGGCATGATGAGTAATTTTGACGGGTCCAATTTGCAATGAAGGGTTTGTTCGGAATGGGGTTCCTGATATAAGTTGGACTAATATAATTTTTGTTCGATCCGGTATCTAATAAAAATTTTAGTTCATTGCCATTTTTCATTTTGAAACGATAGTATGGCAATGAGGAGTTTAGTCTAAAAAATTGATATTGTCACTAGGGGTTGCTTCGATCTCTTCTTGTTCTTCGTTGTATTCGGGTTGGTAGTCCCGCGAAGACTCGTAGTGCCCTTCAGGATATTCTAATATTTCATTATCGTATTCTATTGGGTCAGTTTCTGTAACTTCAGTATTGTACATAGATCCGTTGCATTTTATTAGGAGTCTGCATTATCTGTGATGGTGGTCTCTTACTAGCTTGATTATTATTAGCCTGCGCTAGTTCATTACTAAATGCTTGTGGTTTGTTACTGAATGTTTGCTGCCTATTATAAAATATTTGATTTTGTTGATACTGAGACCTATTCTGATAATTTATTTGCTTCGTTTGAAGAGAGCGATCAACTTCCATTGGTGTAGGAGGTTTTGGAGGAAGAGGTGGTCTAAAGTTTGGTTGCACTGTGACGTAGTGTCGGTTTTGTCCGTACTGTTGATACGAATTTGGTCTAAGGGATTGGTTGTGAACATTTGTAAGTTCTGGGTAAAAGGGTCTTACTTGGGGTTTGAATGAGTATGACCTTGGTTGATTGTGGCTAATAGGTTGATTGTGGCTAATAGGTTTGGAATTGGTCGTCAAGCGACTGATACTATTTGTATGGTTCGTCCTGTAATTCATGTTGCCTAATTTGAGACACATGTTGAGAGCCTGTGGTAAACTGGTTGGTTCCTTTACACTTAACAGACTGGGTAAGGCACCGTTCAGACCTCTTATAAATGTGTCAAGTGCCTTTTCTCTATATGTCGTTGTCATGGCATACAAAGCTTCTTCACCTAACTCCAGGCAATCGATTTTGTCTAGGATAAGTGAGAGATATTGATAAATTTGTTGATAAAATTCTTCAACAGTGCTACCCCGTTGTGCAAGTGTTGTCATTTGATATTCCAACGTGCTAACGTCTCTCTTGTCTGAGTAATGTAACATCAGACATTTTTTTATCTTACCCCAATTTAATGGGGTGCGGTAAGACTCAAGGGCCGTGTCAGCTTCGCCAACTATCTTGTGTCTTATTGTATGCAGGATAGCAAAATATTTTGGGGTGTTCTTATTCTGTCCGTACATTAATAATATTCTATCTACCGATTTCCGCCATGAACTGAATTCTCCGTTTTTACCCGAAAATTCTCTTAAACATTTTACCACATCCGGAACTCTTTCGGATGCGTACACGTTAATGCTAAAATCTACAGGATGTTCAAATTCTTCTTCGGTTTGTGGGTGTAGTATGGTCGAAACTGTTTCCGATATTAACGAAACGAGTTCTCTTTTTTGATTAGGAGTGAAAACGTTAGTGCTGGATGAGTGCAGATTTAATCTCGACAATGTCGATGCTATTTTTTCTTCCTGACTCATTTTGATTCACTACCTTTCTTTTACATTTGAAAGATGAAAAATATGAATCTTTCCTTTATAATTTATTAATATTATTTCTAGTATGTAATAAATTTAATTTTAATAATTTTTTCCTTATATTATATATTTAGTAACAAATATTTTATTTACACTAACTTACATACATTAGTCGTAGCCACTGCATTATGTCCTTAGATGGTTGATTGCTGGTTAATAGTAAGTTGATGAATGTTGTTGCACCCTTTTTTTCTCTTCCTGGGTTGATGAATGTTGTTGCACCTTTTTTTGTCTCTTTTGCACTTAGCTTTATTTGTTGATTTCGTTATTTGATGATTTTACTGTGTGTAGTTAGATTGTTAATCAGACATTGATGAATGTTGTTGCACTTTTTTTTTAAATTCTTTAAAAATTGTATTTTATTTTTTCTTAAAAAATGTAAAAAGGTTTTTTTTCTATTCTTGTTGACTATGTTAATCTTCCGGTTGGCGGGACCGTCCTTTTCGTGAACACGTGTTGTGCTCTTACTAGGGGGCCAACTACCAGAAGTTTTTTTTTTGTTTTTAGAAGCCGCGAATATAAATCAGTGAACGATTTTTAACTTTCGCGGGCCCTAATCGGGCGCCACATGAAATAAAATGATGAGTTTTCTTGGCAGCACTATGTGCTTACTTTGAGCTTTCATTTCAAACTGAAAACTTAATTCTATTGCAAGCCACCATCAAGCTTAGCTCGAGCCCTATAAGTGCCTAGTCATCATTCGCTCACCTACCTAATAATTGGGATAACGGATGCGCGTGTAGCGCATTCCATTGAGCTAAGATTGCAATAGGAGTCTCAACTGCAAGTTGACTCCTAATTGTGCAGACATTGTTGTCAGCGAATTTATATGAATTTATATTGTGTTAACTTATATATACAGATAGACGGACAGACATGGATAAATCGACTCAGCTCAACATACTGATCATTTATATATATACTCTATAGGGTCTCTGACGATTCCTCCTAGGTGTTACAAACTTCGTGACAAACTTAATATACCCTGTTCAGGGTATAAAAATTAATTAAAACAAAAAACAAAGGAATTGTGCAGTGAACAAACCCCAAAACAAAAAAAGGTGCAGTGACCCAAACAAACCGAAACAAACAGAAAAACTAGATACCCATATATATGTAGATAACAACCAACATATATACATATGAATATACTTATAACAGTGAGGTGACAAAACAAAACACTGAGGTGAAGTGACAAACACAAAAAGAAAAAAAATTACATGGAAAATCAAAATATACAAAACTGTTCCAACAAACAAAACAAAATACACAATCGGGCGCGACATTTTATAACAAATCAGAAATTAAAACAAAATTAAACAAAAAACGGGCGCGAATTTTTAAATCAACAAAATAGAAGGCGTACCTACAAGCGGCTAGAAGTACAAAAGGAGTGGAGAAGGGAATTGGGACAAAACGCCTAGGCTCGCAATACCTCGCTCATATCTACAATACATAAAACGCCCCTTGAGGAAAAACGAAGTGAACGTATTTATTCCATTTTTTTTTAAATATATGTATTTCAATGCACATAAATATATATGTACATATGTAAAAAATAAGTTTTTATATGGTAATAAAAATATTTCAAAATCCGTTTATCCGCGAAAATACGGTTACCAAAGCGAGTTTATTTTACCAGAAAAACCGAACACAGCTTGGTATAACGTATATATCAAGTTATATGTATGTATATGTTAATAAATATTATTAATTTATTGCCTAGGTATAATCTTACTTTCGTGCATTTAAACACTTGCGAAAATTACCGACAAAGCTCTTCTGATTAATAAATCAATAAGCAGGATTGTATATAATATGTAAGCAAAGGCACAAACATAAAAAAAAATTTATATATATCATAAAAAGATGGAGGAAGAGAAAAAAAACAAATTAGTACATACATACAAAAGTGCATGTGTAACTTTTGTAACGAAGCAAAATACCCCTTTTTCTAACTAAACGTAGCGGTGAAGCAAAAATCACAAAATTTGTTTATTGGAGCGACCAAAAAAAAATTAGTTTCACAAAATATAAATAAGTTTATGAACACTATACACAAATATCGGGTGATTTTTTTTAGGTTAGGATTTTCATGCATTAGTATTTGACAGATCACGTGGGATTTCAGACATGGTGTCAAAGAGAAAGATGCTCAGTATGCTTTGACATTTCATCATGAATAGACTTACTAACGAGCAACGCTTGCAAATCATTGAATTTTATTACCAAAATCAGTGTTCGGTTCGAAATGTGCTTCGCGCTTTACGTCCGATTTATGGTCTACATAATCGACCAAGTGAGCAAACAATTAATGCGATTGTGACCAAGTTTCGCACTCAGTTTACTTTATTGGACATTAAACCAACCACACGAATGCGTACAGTGCGTACAGAAGAGAATATTGCGTCTGTTTCTGAGAGTGTGGCTGAAGACCGTGAAATGTCGATTCGTCGCCGTTCGCAGCAATTGGGTTTGTGTTATTCGACCACATGGAAGATTTTACGCAAAGATCTTGGTGTAAAACCGTATAAAATACAGCTCGTGCAAGAACTGAAGCCGAACGATCTGCCACAACGTCGAATTTTCAGTGAATGGGCCCTAGAAAAGTTGGCAGAAAATCCGCTTTTTTATCGACAAATTTTGTTCAGCTATGAGGCTCATTTCTGGTTGAATGGCTACGTAAATAAGCAAAATTGCCGCATTTGGGGTGAAGCCGTTCAAGAACTGCCCATGCATCCCGAAAAATGCACTGTTTGGTGTGGTTTGTACGCTGGTGGAATCATTGGACCGTATTTTTTCAAAGATGCTGTTGGACGCAACGTTACGGTGAATGGCGATCGCTATCGTTCGATGCTAACAAACTTTTTGTTGCCAAAATGGAAGAACTGAACTTGGCTGACATGTGGTTTCAACAAGATGGCGCTACATGCCACACAGCTCATGATTCTATGGCCATTTTGAGGGAAAACTTCGGAGAACAATTCATCTCAAGAAATGGACCCGTAAGTTGGCTACCAAGATCATGCGATTTAACGCCTTTAGACTATTTTTTGTGGGGCTACGTCAAGTCTAAAGTCTACAGAAATAAGCCAGCAACTATTCCAGCTTTGGAAGACAACATTTCCGAAGAAATTCGGGCTATTCCGGCCGAAATGCTCGGAAAAAGTTGCCCAAAATTGACTTTCCGAATGGACCACACTAAGACGCAGCCGCGGTCAACATTTAAATGGAAATTATCTTCAAAAAGTAAATGTCATGAACCAATCTAACGTTTCAAATAAAGAACCGATGAGATTTTGCAAATTTTATGCGTTTTTTTTTTAAAAAAAGTTATCAAGCTCTTAAAAAATCACCCGATATATTATTGGTACACCTACAATTGTACATACATTTCTATACATAACTACATACATACAAAGGAAAAAAATTAAAATTAAAAATACACACATGCATATGTATATTGGCACAAACATTTCGTGCATACTTAGGTACAAAGCGAATTTATCTCTTTAACGAGCTCTCAATTGCTTAAGAATAAAACCAGAGTCACACAAACAATTTGTGCATGCTAATGTAAAAAGCGAATTGATCTCTTTAACGAGCTCTCAATTGCACACAATACATATAAGTACGTATATACGCATGTACATACAAGGCCACGTATTAGGATGTACCTAAATACAAAACAATCGGACATCAAATATTTTAATCAATAAAAAGCGCGGTTTTTAATAGTACTTAACAATTTAAATATATATTCAAAATAAATTATAGTAAATAAACATAATATTATTTCATTAATTAAAAAAAAATACAAAAAAATACAAAAATGGTTAATAACTTTACAAATCAAAATACAACTGCAGGAGCTACACGCTCAAAACAGGTTGTAAAATTTATTTCATAAAGTGACATTTTAACGAGATATGAAAACGAAAGAATACTGGTCGATAAACAAGTAACGACACTAATGAACTTGCCAAAAATTAAAAAAGAAAGAACTGTAGAATTCATCAAACTAGAATCCACTGTTTCAAATTGTTTGTCGATTCTATCGACACTAAATATTCCCACAGACAATTGGGACCCTATTCTGGTAAACATATGTATGTACCGCCGCATTACAAGAAAATTCGTTACTTTTGTGGGAGTAATCGCTCTCATCGAGAAGAAGATGCCCAACGTGGCAAGATTGATTTTCTTACCACCCAATATGAAATTGCGGAAAGGGTAGAAGAAAAAATAATTAAGACTAAGAACATTAAACATGACCAAAATAGAAGCTTAAATAGACCCCAAGTTAGTAACAAAAACAATTTAAACAAAAACTTTCACAAAACGCAATCGTTGACATCTGAACAACGAAAACATACGTCATGCGAACTATGTAAAAGAGGGCATAAACTTAAATCTTGCGAGAGGCTAAAAACTTGAAAGTTAACGATCGAAATAGTTTTGTCAAGTCAAAAAGACTTTGCACAAATGGCCTGTCACATGCGCATACATATAAAAATTGCAAAAGCAAATTTAATTGCTTACTTTGTCACAAAAGACACCATTCAATGCTTCATCATAGCAGATATCCTAACTTACTCCAAAGAAGCAAACGCTCCACAGCGAAACACAAAGTGGACTAGTAGCAGAACCAGTTTCCACCATACCAACTCAAGTTGGGGACAAATACCTTAATTCACAATTAAGGAAATTGCAAAAGTTAAGGAAACTTCCAATAACAAACAAAACTATAAAAGATCAGTATTGTGAGCACTTCTCTAAAGCCACAACTACTCGACCAAATAATGGCCGGTATGTCGTACGACTACCACTAGAGGCACAATTTTCCAATACTCCACAAATTGGTATAAAAAACAAAGTCAGGGTTAGTTTTGACAGTCCAAATTATTAAAAGCACATACAACTTTTCGGCCCCGGAGGATGGCTTTCGCTAATAATGGAAAAAAATACAATTGTGAACAAATCCCAGAGCGATGGCGGGCTACTAAACGCTAATACGCACTAAAACATAAAATAAAACACAGTGTATCAAAAAGTCCAAAAATCGAAACTTTTCCTAAATAAAATCTCAAAAGTAAGTTAAGGGATCATCATACTCCCAATGCAATAAAGTGATGCACCTACACTTACAAAAAACATATGTCGCTCTTATCGCATGTATCCAAGCGCTCCTCATATGCGTGAGTTATGGAAATCAGCTATACAAAGCTTCAATTTAAGTATAAAGAATTATCTATTCTATAAATCGAAGCCTTTTTCTATTCACGGCCACTCCCTCGCAAGATCCCTCTAATTTCATAGTCCCAACTCCAGGGCTAAGGAGTACCCATTCTGGCCACATCTGAGCGCCAGGCGTGGAGTTACTATCCTTTATAAGCCGATAACGCAGAAAAGCAACTAATAAACAGCTAGTTTACCAAGCCAATGGTAAAGAAATTTTAAATAAAACCACAAATAATAAACCGATCAAAGAAACAACCGCAAATATAATAACTAGTAGTTACAAACTCACAAATCCGCAAAAATATAGTTTCTTATTGTATGCATGTTAAAGCAAATATGATACATTCCAAATACTATGGTTAAAACCAAACCCGTTTTCAACATTTATAGCATGTACGCGAAAATACATGCAACAGTATAAAAGCATAACACTAGGCAAAATATTCGCCTAGGGGGCCCAGGATGTTTAAATGAGTTAAGCATCCACCCACTCTACCCAAGAAAAACTGGCCCATCCCAGTAAGACAAAGCTAATATACCACAGCCGATGACACGATAACACATACATTACCACAGAAGACAACTCACCACACTTCTACATCAACCCACTAAACATAAAGGATGGTCCGCTGAGCAGGTTCAACACATTTTCGTCACATACGGTTCGCACATCTACATTCGATTCTACACTGCGCCGCGTAAGCAGTACTTTTCGTTTACCAGCGCCTAACCCGCGTGCTACAATATATTGCGATTAAAAACGTCGTCTTATGGTTCCATCTAGATACCACTAGTTTGATCTTCAATCCAACATCGATCCTGTGTGCTACGAGGATATACATAAATAGAGTCTCAGCGATCCTGGGAAATATGGTAGCCGTTGCCTAGCATAATCATCCTTTGTATATGTGTGTAAATTTCAATAAAGTTGACCTTTTACCGTGACTAATACCTTACAATTTACTAGTGTGTTTTTCTTAACAAAATGCTTATTAAGCTAAGAATAAAGTGGCGGATGTTTCCCACTAAATTGGGCACCCAAGTAAACAAATACCAAACGAGGTTTCAAACAAGACGATTTCGTTTCTTGAAATTAATTCGAGCTTCAAAACTAAATAGCGAAGGTACTATCTTCTATAAGAGTGTACAACTGCTGGCGCACGATATCGATATCATTGAGAAAATGGAACAAATGTGTAAAAAAAATTCACTGGAGGTAAATACTTTAAAAGCTGAAAATATAAAGCTTAAGTCCACTGATGTAAAGAAAATTCCGAATTTGGAAAATAAGGTTGAATTCTCAACGGATGAGGAAGAACTAGCTACAGCAACGGAATGGATTCTAAAAAAAAAACAGCTAAAAAGCGAAAAGCGGAGCATTCACCTGATCTTCACAAAAAAGAAGATAACGTTGCTTAATGCGCATTAATTTTGCTCGTCTGTCAGGGCTATTAACAAGCTACGAGGCATCATAACGTCAACTGATTTGATTAAGCTTTTATATGTAGTTGGAATGAGTCTTCTTTTTTAACCATACTATTGAAAAATTTTATTTTATTTGCTGGTAAATCTATTAGATCAATATGTAATTTGATTAATTTTGGTAATTTTGGTCGACCATTTTTTGCATTCTTTCCGCTAGAGACATTATTCCATCAGTGTAAATTTAAATTTCCAGAACGGAAGCGAGCGAAACACACCACAACACAATTACAGCTGTTGAGCTGAACTGCAGTTACGTTTCTCATGCCACTGAGCAATTACAATTACAGATGTTTACCTGAATTGAAGTTACGTTTCTCATGCCAATGAACAGTTATTATTCTATTAACTTCTGACGCTACCACACGCTAACACATATTCAAATAAAGACGCTCTTTTTCAAGTAAAAGTTTCCAAGTGTTATTGTATTTCAAATTAGAGTCATTTGATACCATTGGAGTAATAAAGGCTTTTAACGCTAAAATTGGTGACCCGACGTGATTCCTGAGGATTGCGTCAAACTAATCTCAATAGTATCCACATGTTACTATAAGTATAACAAAAGGACTCTCTACCGTTCACCTGTTCGCCATGAGCAAAATCAACAAGACCAAAGGGTAGCAGAGACGCAACAACAGCGGCGAGACGAACTGCTGCTAAATAATTCTTTGTTATCCGGAGATGATCAGAACGTGCTCTTCAGCGACACTGCAACTTGCATTCCTGTCACAGACAACAGACCAACTTTAAGAATCACTATCTGTATCCCAAAGTTCAGTTTTATAACGATGCAAAAATTATGGCAGTTATACAACTCAGGCTCCCTGAATTCTGGACCAACGATCCCGAGCTCTGGTTCATTCAGGTGAAGCTTTAAAGCCAGAAGTACTCAAGGGGGTGTCGGACATCATCAGGGCACCACCAGCTCAAAATAAGTACATCTATTTAAAAACCAATATCCTAAAACGTTTCACCGATTCAGTTGATCGCCAGTTGTACAAGCTGCTGACAGAGCTTGAACTCGGGAATCGGAAGACTAGCCAGCTTCTCAGGGAGATGAGGACCCTGGCTGGCAATAGAGCATCACAAGGGTTTCCTCGCAATAAAATTTTCAAATTATTATTCCAAATCAACGTCGTTTCCCTTAAAGTGGTCTACTGGGAACAGTAAGATTTCTGACTATTCATCGTCGATTTTCAAACGCCAATTCCTTTATTTTTTGATGTGTTGATCATCAGTGTATGTTGATGGACGTCCTGGGCCTGGTTCGTCGTCAACGCCTCCCCGACCATCTTTGAATAGTTTATACTAATCGACAACACTACCTCATGACAAACAAATTTCACCAAAGGATTTTTCCAATTTTCAGAACATTTCGGCACCTGAAATTTTATTACGCACACAAAACTTAATGGAACTTCTTTGTTGAATAATTTCACTCATCGTAAAAATCGCCGAATGCACTTTATGTACTTCAGAAAGGCAAACGTATACTAAACACTAATGATTATGTTGACATTTAGCACAGAAGTCACTGACGGTCATAACCACTTTATAAAAAATATTTCGACGAATGGATTTTTGCGAAAAAATTTTTACTATTACTATTTTTTTGCGCACATTTGCTGATGAAAACTGTAAAATGCGGAAATTAATTTAAATTGAAAAGTTGACAATAAAAATAAATTATGTTAGACATTAAAAAGTAACAAATCTTCAGAACGTGAATAAATTAATTAGTTAAATTGATTTTCAGTTTTATTTCCATCTCCGTCATTTAGACGTCCAGCGTCAAATTTAACGGAAGAAGAAGAAGTGAGAATTTGAAAGCGGATCGGATTAATCCATCAAACAAATTTTAATATTTTTAGACAGCAGAAAATAAACAACGCACAGTTTGCTATCCATTTCTCCAATATTCTTAACTTTTTCACACCCTTTTTTGCATTACAATCAATTATTGCTTTTAATTTCACTCTATTATCGGTGAAGGTAGTTACTAATAAACGAATTTTTTCGTTAAATTTATATTGATTTTGTAAAAATACCAAAATTTCTATTATTAATTTTTATTATTCATTTATATTTTACCTTTTTTTTGTAAATAAACAAACAAATTTCACAATCAGCTGTCTAAATGCACAAGTCTGCCGTCGGTCAACATAAAATTTCAATGCGCATTAACGTTGCTTAATGCGTATTAATTTTGCTCGTCTGTCAGGGCTATAAGTCTGTACACCAGAGATGGGCAAATGAAATGTATGGATGTATTGGTAACCGCGAGCGTAAAGTGGCTACCATGGGTCAAAGAACATTTGCAGTCAGTTGATTAACAAACAACAGCGAAGCAACATCATGCGCCGCTTGATTGTTTTATGATAATATTTATGCGCGTACCTATATGTGTTTGTTCAAAATGAATGACAAATATTGCTTTATGATTTCCGATGCCTTTGGTAATATGCAATGTCTATTGTGTAATACCTTCCATAAATACTTTGAGAAATATGAGGGTATTGAGAGAGATAATTCTTCACAATTTCAACTTTATCTTAAAATTTCCGCTAACTAGTTTGCTAGTAAAAGTAGTCAACTCCCAATTTACCCCACCAAAGGTATCTGAAATTATAACATTTTATTTATGTTATACATTTCAAATGGGGCAAAAATATACTAGGGCATAAAAAACATCAACATACCGACTACCTATGTTACCTCGTTGCTGTCTGCAGCAGGGATAATGGGATGCCCAACTTATTCCAGTGTGAGAGCGCCTCAAAATAAGCGTTTTTTATAACATTTTCCATTATGGCCAGATCGAACAAAACAACAATTTTTGGGCATTTATTAACCCAACACCCAACATTTAGTATGTATAAAAATTACTAAATAGTGGTTATTTATTATATGGAGAAACTATTTAAATCTGTCTAAAGTATATTAGAACAACTGACTTTTGACCTTTTGTACCCAATAAAAGGATTTAAGCTTGTTAGCTCTCAATCATTAAATGTTTTTAATCATTTTCCATTGAAAAAAATACTATGATGCTTCATATTACAATTACGTTTCATCAAATACCTTTAAATTTCACAAATTTATTTAATTTTCATTGTTTTACATTTTTTATAAGAGGTCTTGAACGATGCAACAAATCCCTCCGTTTATATATTTTTTTGGTAAGATTTCAATCTGGCCATCGCTCGTTTCCAATTGCTAAACGTCAAAACCTCCCCAATCCAGTAAACTGTCAAAGTTTAGGTGGTTTTGACGTTTAGCAATTGATCTCTCACTTCCAGTGAGAGAGGAGTTGGGCATCCCATTATTCCTGGTCTGCAGCGTAACTGGCAGGAAAATCAATTCATTATCCCACAGTGCAAAACTGGTTTTTTCGCTCTCAATAGCGATTGAAATAAGAGCGTAAGAATACGTATGCTGAGAGTAACTGCTCATGTGAGTCAAAACGCCCATGTATGCTGTACACATTGTTTTCACATACAACAAGATACAGCACCTACCAATTTTCATTTACAGTGCCCGAATACCGTATTTTAATTCCGATAAATACTTAGAAATGATGCTTGACTCTAAGCTACGGAGGAAAGTTCAAGTAAAAAACAAACGTAAGGAGCTGGACATGCGACTGAAAAATTATAATTGGTTAATCGGTAACAAATCAGTGCTATCCATCGAAAAAAGTTACTTATCTATAAGCAAATACTCCGACGGATATGGAGCTATGGTGCACAACTCTGGGAATGTGCTAACGCAAACAATACGAAAGTCATCCAATAATTTCGAAACAAAGTACTAAACTTAATTGTCAAAGCACCTTGCTATTGTAGATGTGCTGATATAGAGCGTGATCTAGGCGTAAACTCGGTTAACGCAGAAATGTTAAAAATTGCAACAGCACATGGTGCAAGTTTGCTACAGCATTGTAACGAAAAATTAGCTATATTAACTTCTAGAGATGGCCCACCAAGACGACTCAAACGCCTCAAACCCAGCGATCTTTCAAATTAGCCAATACTCTCATAGTAGTTTTGTAGTCCCTTCTTTTATTTGAAATAGTTGCAATGTATAAACAAAATAAAAAAATATAAATAAACACAATGTACATACAAAATAAAAAAAAAATGTAAATAAACTAATTTCGTTAAACAACCATTTTAATAATCTTCTTCTTCTTAATTGACGTAGACACCGCTTACGCGATTGTAGCCGAGTTAACAACAGCGCGCCAGTCGTTTCTTCTTTTCGCTACGTGGTGCCAATTGGATATTCCAAGCGAAGCCAGGTCCTTCTCCACTTGGTCCTTCCAACGGAGTGGAGGTCTTCCTCTTCCTCTGCTTCCCCCGGCGGGTACTACGTCGAATACTTTCAGAGGTGGAGTGTTTTCGTCCATCCGGACAACATGACCTAGCCAGCGTAGCCTCTGTGTTTTAATTCGCTGAACTATGTCAATGTCGTCGTATATCTCGTATATCTCGTACAGCTCATCGTTCCATCGAATGCGATAATCGCCGTGGCCAATGCACAAAGGACCATAAATCTTTCGCAGAACTTTTCTCTCGAAAACTCGCAGCGTCGACTCATCGGTTGCTGTCATCGTCCAAGCCTCTGCACCATATAGCAGGACGGGAATTATGAGCGACTTATAGAGTTTGGATTTTGGTTGTCGAGAGAGGACTTTACTTTTCAGTTGCCTACTCAGTCCGAAGTAGCACCTGTTGGCAAGAGCAATCCTGCGTTGGATTTCCAGGCTGAATACCATGACCATTTTAATAATATTCTCTATCAATTAAAGAGTAAAATAGCAAGTATCAAACTCATTGAACCAAGTAAAATCAGAGAACAGTGAAATAATAAAACATGTTTTCTTTAATGATCAGTTGAACAATTTAAGGTACTTAGAGGAAAAAATTAAAGAAATACAAAACAATATAGCAGCAGCAAAAGACGAAATCGACTATTTTAAGATAGTTTTTATATACTAAAATTTGCAAAAGTAGGAGTTTTGACGTAGTACAAAAATGAGTCAATCATTCTTGCAATATGGGTACCAAGAACATATTTTTCTACAGATTTAAAGTTAATCACACCAATACCAAACAGAAATAATTTAAAAATTGATCAAATAGATGAAATATTAAAAAAAAGCAAATACATTGCGAAGAAAATTAAAATTAAGTGAAAATTGTGTTTTTAATGATAATTGTATATTTAAATATAATAATGAATTGTATATTTAAATATAATAATGGAACTTAATGAATTTTTATAATTGTAAAATCGAAATAAAAAATAGATCGTATTAAAATTGTAAGAAAGAATTTTTTGACAAATACATATATCTCGTTCAAGTATTAAAAACCAAACAGAAATAATTTAAAAATTGATCAAATAGATGAAATATTAAAAAAAAAGCAAATACATTGCGAAGAAAATTAAAATTAAGTGAAAATTGTGTTTTTAATGATAATTGTATATTTAAATATAATAATGAAACTTATATGCAAGAGTTATCTGATGATACTCTGCTAGTTAATAATTCCAATAACAATGAAATGATCCAAAAATGCGATAGAAAAAAATTTATACTTCAAAAAAATTATATAATGAATTTTTATAATTGTAAAATCGAAATAAAAAATAGATCGTATGAAAATTGTAAAAAAGAATTTTTTGACAAATACATATATCCCGTTCAAGTATTAAATCAAACATATGAAGCGAAAGTAAATTTTGAAAACATTGTACTATGTATTATTGTATTTTTGGTAATGTATAGAGTTTAATATGTAACTAAGTGAATTGAATAAAGAGTTGCTAAACTAACATCATTGAATGAAGTCATTTTTGAGAGCTATTAGCTAAATAATATAACTCGCGTGTCATTCGCCAGTTATCATCACAAAGTATATGCTGAAGAATGTTCTTTCGAATGATTATAAACTTTCCCTAATAAATTTGAAGTTTCTATCTTTATTCTTTAAAAATGTAAGGAACCTCGAAATTGATCGCGCTTTAGTACTTGAACGGGATTCTTTTAAGTGCTATTCCCTTTTAAGTACTAGAAAACAGCTCAGGGGCGGATCCACGGGAGGGGGCTTAAATGAGGAGATTTGCCCCCAATCGAAGAATTAACTTTTAGAGCCTTACAAAACGACGCGTATCTCAAATACTAATGAATATTTTGACGTGAAATTTAGTATAGGTGTCACTTATAGTACTACCAACTTACAAAAAAATTAGCGATTCGAAAAACACCCGAAGTATAAATTAAAAATTCAACTTTCAATTTGATCACAGTATATAAGTATTGAAGAAAACAGCCACGAAGCGATTTCACTCATGGCAGCTGCGTTAAGACAGTTGCTTTTGAAAGACATGAAAGATATGGGGCTGGATGTTCAGAAATGCTTGCAATAGGTACCGATGGTTGTATTGTTATGTTGGAAATGCAAAATGAAGCTACAAACGCTGAGATGATACCATGTTTTTCCCATAAATTGAAAAAATCGCTTTGATTGAAAAGATATCTGGAATATTCAGAGAAGTTACAACTTTTTTCCAAGTTTCAAGACCGAAACGTAAGGCTGTTTTGGCTCAATTCTTGGGCAGAAAAATTGTGCAACTTTGTGAGACAAGTACTGCCAAAAATAAGCGAATGGAAGAATAAAATTAATATTATTGGAATTTTCTGTCACAGTGAT
Source organism: Bactrocera tryoni (assembly GCF_016617805.1). Classification (NCBI taxonomy): domain Eukaryota; kingdom Metazoa; phylum Arthropoda; class Insecta; order Diptera; family Tephritidae; genus Bactrocera; species Bactrocera tryoni. The sequence goes on along the minus strand of NW_024395824.1, from coordinate 12,420,483 downwards.
GTTTTGTCTTTGACGGACCCACTTAATGTGATTCTGCTGAACGAATCAAACGATGGTTGAAAAATTAGATGTTGAAGTGGAAAAACCCGGATCATGTGGTTGGCAGAGTCATCGAAACAATCACCCATCTCAAAGCTGTGAAAACCTTTACAGGGTTTCTGCATACATTCCACCCATTGACACGGTCATGGGGGATTTAAAAACGCTGTTTTCCGATGAAGTTCTTGAAAGTTTCAATTTGAGTCAGCTCTTACCAAAATTTAACCTAAATTTGGAAGAAAAGGATTTAACTGTACTCATTGAATGCCTAATTGGACGTTTTGCAAAAATCTTGCCCGGAAACAAAGAGCTGCAAAAAATGAAGCTCAAAGCAGAAGTAACGCTTTTTCATCAACAATCGAAAATTGAAATAACTACGAGAACACAAGTGCTTTTTGCCTTAGAAAGCCTCAGCACTTGCGATAAGGATATACTATATATATGTATATCCGTCGATTCATATTCCCCTTCACGTACTCTGCTCTTTGCCAGCCACAAATGCTAGCGCTGAACGATCCTTTTCTTCTTTGTGCCGAAACAAGACTTGACTCAGAAGAACGATGCTCCAGAAAAGATTGAATGGCTTAGCACTCCTCAACATAAACTACGAAATTACTGTGGAACCAGAAGAAATAATAAAAAGATTTAGTAAAATGAGCAAACTCCGTATCGATTTTATGCTGTAGATTAAATGTTGAAATATGTGTAAAAATTAAATCATAGTTTAAAGTTAAACATTTCTTAAATCAATTACAAATTCATAAAGCCTCAACCACTCAAAAATTGAGATATCATAATGAAACTTGGTACACGTATTTCTTGGTTCCATAAGAATGTTAAGTTCGAAGATGGGCAAAATCGGCCCACTGCCTCGCCCACAAAATGGCGAAAACCGAAAACCTATAAAGTGTCATAACGAAGCCATAAAAAAAGGTATTATAGTGAAATTTGGCACAAAGGATCGCATTAGGGAGGGGCATATTTGGACGAAATTTCTTTGGAAAAGTGGGCGTAGCCCCGCCCCCTACTAAGTTTTTTGAACATATCTCGGAAACTACTATAGCTATGTCAACCAAACTCTATAGAGTCGTTTCCTTCAGGCATTTCCATATACAGTTCGAAAATGGAAGACATCGGATAATAACCACGCCCACCTCCCATACAAAGGTTATGTTGAAAATCACTAAAAGTGCGTTAACCGACTAACAAAAAACGTCAGAAACACAAAATTTTACGGAAGAAATGGCAGAAGGAAGCTACACCCAGGCTTTTTTCAAAAATTGAAAATGGGCGTGGCGTCGCCCACTTATGGACCAAAAACCATATCTCAGGAACTACTAGAGCGATTTCAATGAAATTCGGTATATAATATTTTCTTAACACCCTGATGACATGTATGAAATATAGGTGAAATCGGTTCACAACCACGTCTTCTTCCAATATAACGCTATTTTGAATTCCATCTGATGCCTTCTCTGTATAATATACATATATGTACATATATTAGGAACCAATGATGATAGCGGAATAAAATTTTACACAAATACGGTATTTGAAAAATATGTAAATGACGGATAATGAAATCTCGATTATCACTTTATTATGCGAGAGTATAAAATGTTCGGTGACACCCGAACTTAGCCCTTCCTTACTTGTTTTAATTAATATTTTTTCAATGTATGTGTAGCGATGATATCAACCTGCTGCTATAAGTTCTACTACATCTCAGACAGTGTGAAAATAGGTACCAAAACACAACTAACCCAATATATGGAATGCTGAAAACTACTTAAACAGCGATATCTTACCATCTTTCGATGAAATCGCACATTTCAGGATATACTCAACCCGTTTAAATCATATTTAATGCATAACATTATCTTGACATTCTTTAATTACATTATGAAAACCGTCCACGCCTACTTCCTACATAACACATTTTTAAATTCCACGTAATTATTTCACTTTACAGTATTTAAATAAATCGCCTTTATACGTATATAATCGGAATACAACCTTACAGAAATAGTATCTTTAACGTATGACATATAGTATATCGTAGAAAAAATGTCGAAATTGGAGTATAACATTTAAAGCCCGAAGTTACCAAGTTGTAGAATTCAGTGCCTGTGGTTGACACTGCACCGAAAATATAGTTTAATGTGTGAGATAAGTATATTGAAATTCAGATAGAATCCTTTTCTAATGATAATGTGAAATTGTGCCTTAATATGGGTAAAATCGGTATAATACAAGTAAATCTTAGTGAAACTCAGATGGTAACTTTAATAATATGTAGTAATTCCAAGAATGGATAAAATATGGTTAAAACCTCCCATAGTTCCCATATACCGAATATAAGAATTTCAATCTTCCGATGTCTTTGTACCTTATTGGTCAATATGTATGATATTTTATAAAAATTAAGTTAATTAATTAATGTATTATAGTTTAGTGCCCAGATTGTGTGAAAAAAACTCTACGAATTACCCAAGGGCGCCTTACACTGCATATGATGTATTTTGTTGTATGTTTATAAAATTGTGTGGAATCATGTGATTACGAGTATGTATATAGTATTTCATGTCAAAAGTATTAATATCTAAGGTTAATACAATGAAAATGGGTTAACTTGGGTTGTACCGAAGATAGAATACTCTTCACAAATAAAGAAGTTTCCATACAAGAACACGATTTTGATCGTTCAGTTTGTATATCAGCTATATGCTATAGTGGTCCGATATAGGCGATTCCGACAAATGAGTAGCTTCTAGTATAAAAAGAACATGTGCAAAAATTCATTGCGTTAGCTCGAAAACTGATGAACTAGTTCCCGTATATGTATACAGACAGACGGATCTGGTCATTTAAAGATGTACATATCCATTATAATATCACCGACATTTCCTTTTGGGTGTTACAAACATCGTGGCTAACTCAATAACCCTGTTCCGAGTACAAGTGTATTTTAGCTAAAAATATAATAACAAGTCCGTTCTTTTCGAATGTAACTTTATTAATTAATTACAATTTATAATCCTTACAGCTAGGAAGTTAACATAATGTATGTGAGCTTAAAACTAATGAGTGCAAATGTTTATTGTTGTTATTATTATTTAAGAGAAAGAGAGAATTTAGTTTAAGGAAAGATCAATTAGCAAGTATGGAAATTATGAAATGAGAAAAAGACGTATGGGAGGATAAGTTATACAGGTAAAGAAAGAATGATGAAGGAAGTGTATGTTGTTGGTAGTGGGAGTATTGGTATATGACTCCTCCCCCCTTAAGACATTTGCGACCTCGCAAATTAAAATTAAATTTTTACTTAATAAATAAAATAAATATTTCTTAATATTTTTAAATTAGTAATTACTTATTCTTGAAACTTATATCGTCTAATTTAATTTAATTGTTTCTTATAATATTTTGTTTTGCGATTGTTTGAAATGTCGGTAACATAATTTCCATTTCTATTATATTCAACCAGTTTTTTGTATTTAGGTTTATTTTTAGGGATTTGCCTATTAAGCACAATATTATTTACCAATTCCTTTTGTTCATTATCTCTATTTTTATTCAATTTCTCAATCCTTTCAACTTTCTGTTTTTCGTATAATTTACTTAGCTCTTCAATGGACTCTTTATCAAAATTTTTTATTATAAAATCAATGGGTCTCATTTTAGTTGTTGTATGTAGTGTATTATTATAACAGTTGAAAATTTTAAAAAGTTTTTCTTCTAAAGTTAAATCTTTATTTTCTTTGTCGGCCTCCATTAATCTTAGATGTTCATTTAAAGTTCCATGTAGTCGTTCTACGTCTGAGTTACCAGTTTTCAAATACGCTGTAGTAGTATGCATTTGAATATTTTGTTCCTTTAAAAACAAACGTACTGCACTGTGTAGAATACACCTATCGTTGTCAAACACACTTTTATTCATTTTACCTAAATATTGAATTCGCTCTTTTATAGCTGCTAAATTGCTATCCAATTTCTATCATTAATCCTATGTAAAGTGGCATACTTAGAAAATTTATCGATTGTTGTAAGGTACATTACATTTCTGCTTGGAAACCAAATGTCTATATGTACTATGTCATTAAAATGAGTGGGCGTTTCTGTAATTTGATATGGCATTTTAACTGGTTTTCTATCAAATTTAGATATTTGGCAAATTGAGCAGTTATTTATTACGTAAGTTATTAGTTTATATAATTTAGAATAAAATTATTTATTTTTTCAATTCAAGAAAACTTCTTGTATACCCCTGTGATTATTACGGAGGTGCTCATTTTCTATGATTTTTAATATTTCATTCTTATCGGTAATTTCATTTAATTTAATATTTGATTTATATAGTTTAAGATTGCTATTTTCAAAGAAATTTACATACAAATATTGGAATTTTACAAAAAGTTCATTATTTTCACAAAAAATACATATAACACCCTTGTTTATGAGACATTTCTGTAAAATACTCTTTAGGTCAGAATGTTGAGTCACTGTAATGTGAGTTTGACACTTTTTGTTTACGATTTTTAAATATATTTTTTCCTCTTGGACATATTTCAAGTATATTTGGTTCTTATAGCAATTGATACTCCTTTCCGTTATAAATATATATTTTAAATTATCTTCTAACGCGCTGTGTACAGTTGCATCTATTGACGTAGGATTATGGTATGCTACTTTTTTACTTTCAATTTTACTATTTCCAAAATTATTGTATATATCTCTATCTAAGAAATTTTCATTATTTGAAACAAAGTATCTGCTTAAAGTATCAGCAACAGTATTATCCTTTCCTTTAATATACGTAATTTCAAAATCATATTCATTTAGTAGAATTTTCCACCTTTGTAGCTTCATATTAGGTTCTTTAATATTATGCAACCAAGTTAAAGGCTTATGGTCAGTTTGTATTATGAACTTTCGACCATATAAATAAGTTCGGAAATGTTTCACAGACCATACCATGGCTAAGGCTTCTTTCTCAATAGTAGAGTAACGAATTTCATGATCCGACAAGGTACGAGTAGCGTAGCATATTGGGTGACTATTTTGACTTAAAACAGAGCCAACAGCGAATTGCGAAGCATCGGTTCTTCGGAATTTCTTATTAAAATCTGGCGGTTGTAAGACAGGTTCGCTGGTTATAAGTTTTTTCAAGTTATTAAAAGAGTTTAAAAAATTAATAATTTGAAAATCTAAAACAGCATTTTTCTTTAAGAATCTCACCAAAGGATAAGCTACTTTTGCGTAGTCCCGTATAAATTTACGGTAATATCCTGTCATGCCTAGGAATTGTTTTATTTCTTTAATACTAGTTGGCGGTTTCATATTTTCGATAGATTTTATCTTTGAGGGATCCGGCTTTATACCTTCTCTGGACACGACATGTCCCAAAAATTTTGTTGATAATTCAGCGAATTGGCATTTGTTAAATTGAATTTTTAAATTAGAAGCACGTAAGGTATTGAAAACCTTTTTAATGGAAATAATATGTTCTTCAAAGCTTGTAGAAAATATTAAAATGTCATCTAAATATACGACACAAATCTTGTTTATATGTTTTCTTAAAACATAGTTAATGAAACCTCTGAAATGTTGCAGGTGCTGTTTTGAGACCAAACCGCATTCTTGTGAATTCATAATGACCATCTGCCGTTGAAAAGCTGTTTTGGCTCTATCGATTAAGGGTGTACCTCAATCTGGTGAAATCCCTTCGCCAGATCGATGGTGCTAAAATAACAACATTTTCCCAATTTGTCAAATATGTCCTGCATATTTGGAATTGGGAACTTATCATCTATTGTTTGCTCATTAAGTTTTCGATAATCAATAACTACGCGCCATTGTAGTTTTCCGTTTTTATCAGCCTTTTTGGGTACAACCCATAATGGCGAATTGTAGGGACTATTACTCGGAACGATTATTTTTTGCGCTAACATATCTTTTATCTGCCTATCTACCTCTGCGCGATGTACCACTGGATATCTATAAAGTCGACTGTAAATTGGAGTATCGCTTTTCGTTAATATTCTATGTTTAATTTCCGTGGTAAAAGGCAAATTTTCTCCTTCTTTGTAGAAAATGTCCTGATAGTTATTTAAAACCGTCCTTAAAACTTCCTCATCTTTTGGGTTTAAATGTTTGGCAAACTTTACTACTGAGTTTGCTTCTATTTCCTCTTCGCAACTAAGTACCTGTAAGCTTTGATTTCTTATATAGTCTTCTAGAGAATTTTCTTCTTCTTCACTGAAGTATATAGGCATTGTTTCATCGTCTGTTGTTATTTTCCTATTTTTGTAATCAATTATTGTATTTAAATCAAATAAAATATTATTCCCTACAATGCCGTCAAAATAATTGTGAAATGGGTATTCTATAAAATTCACAAAATAGTTAGTTTTATTGAATTCTTTAAAAAGTGGTACACGAAATTGATTTTTTGTTAAAATACATCTTCCCAAAACTTTTAATGACCTTATTGTTGGTTTTACTGCATATTGGGGTCTACATAACTTCGGATTTATTACAATAAATTCCGCTCCTGTATCTACAATGAATCTTAATTTCCTTATATGCGTGTTTACAATTATATAGGGTAGTTTTCTTCGGCTACTAATTGAAAATTTCCATTGGTTCGGCCGATGATTGGCCAGGAATATCATTATTACTTGTATTATTATTTGTACCAAATTGATATTGATTTTGTGAAAAACATTTTCGTCCAATATTTCGAGTATTAGATGTAAACCTCGACTGTACCGAAGGGTTTGGGTATAAGTTATTATTATTCTGCTGTCCATACTGCTGTTGAAGTCGATCATTATTGGTGTTATTGTTGTAGTAATGTCCCCTGCTAACGTTATTGTTGTATGGTTCACCACAGTTTTTGTATTTGTAATTTTGTCCAGTACTATTACTATTGTTGTAAAACTGATCTGCATTCGAATATCTATTTATTTTGCTATTTTGTTGTTCATATTTATTAGAATTAGTACAAAAATTTAATCGATTATTATATTTTAAATACCCATTTGATTTTATAATATCATACGCATCTTAATATAATATAATATCTAAATGGTAGTATCCTTAGGATTTCGACTAACTATTATACTTTTAACTGGCTCTGGTAAACCGTATTTGAAAGAATTGAGAGCTATTCTACCATTACTTTCACAATTAATTCCATTTATCTTATTTTCACTAAAATATAATGCATTATTTAAACGACATAGTAAAATATTAAGTTTATTATAAAAATTTTCTATTGTTGAATCGCAACGACAAGACCTTATTTTATCGATTAATTCATCAACCGAATTTTTTTCTCCGTGGTTATCAATTAATACTTTTTTAATCAAAGGCCAAGTATCAACATTACCATTGATTAGTAATGATTGTCTTGCATTGCCAACGATTTTATCTTTTATATTTCCCATTAGTAAAATTTTAAAATCTACTGGGAAAGACTCTAAAATAGGGATCATAGAATCAATTCGTTCTATAAACCCTAACAAAGAATTTTCATTGCCATAATATGGTAGTATGCTAGATAGATTTGTAGAAATAAGTTTGAATTTAGTATTAATATCTAAGTTGTCCATTTTGACTGTGAGTTTTTGTACAGTGTTATCAAAAGTACTCCGGTGCAGTGTTGTTGCAGTATTTATATTACATCTGCTTTTTCTTCTTCTTGTTGGCGTTTAGTTGTTGCAGTTGGATATGCAATTTTGTTGTTGAAATGTTGTTTTTATAAATACCTGTAGTAATGATGTTTTTTGTAGTCGAATGTTCTGGTCTGTCCAAAACGGCTTTTTTCCTTCTTCAAGGTGACCTTCTAGCTATTCCCCAAAGAGAAAATGTTGTTGTAAAATTTTTCTTATTAGAACCGCTTTCGCTTCACTTCACTTCTTTCAAGTATCCTTGATATAAATGTTTTTATTTTTTTTCCTTATTGGAACCGCTATCGCATAACTTCTTTCACTTGTCCTTGAGGTGATCTTTATACAATTTGAAGGTGACCTTAACTTTTATAACTATTTTTTTACTTATTTTTTTGTAATATAATAAATTAACTTCACTGTTTATTTAATTTCGTTAAATATCTCTATTTTTGTTGCTTTTACGCACTTTGAGTATTCAGAAATGTTTATTAATTTGTATAAATTGAGGTGTTCTTTAAAAGTCTTCACATTTTTCATACTCTCGCAACAATGTTGCTAACGAGAGTATTATAGTTTTGTTCACATAACGGTTGTTTGTAAGTCCTAAAACTAAAAGAGTCAGATATAGGGTTATATATACCTAAGTGATCAGGGTGACGAGTAGAGTCGAAATCCGGATGTCTGTCTGTCTGTCCGTCCGTCCGTCCGTCTGTCCGTCCGTCCGTGCAAGCTGTAACTTGAGTAAAAATTGAGATGTCATGATGAAACTTGGTACACGTATTCCTTGGCTCCATAAGAAGGTTAAGTTCGAAGATGGGCAAAATCGGCCCACTGCCACGCCCACAAAATGGCGGAAACCGAAAACCTATAAAGTGTCATAACTAAGCCATAACTAAAGATATTAAAGTGAAATTTGGCACAGAGGATCGCATTAGGGAGGGGCATATTTGGACGCAGTTTTTTTGGAAAAGTGGGCGTGGCCCCGCCCCCTACTAAGTTTTTTGTACATATCTCGGAAACTACTATAGCTATGTCAACCAAACTCTATAGAGTCGTTTTATTCAGGCATTTCCATATACAGTTCAAAAATGGAAGAAATCGGATAATAACCACGCACACCTCCCATACAAAGGTTATGTTGAAAATCACTAAAAGTGCGTTAACCGACTAACAAAAAACGTCAGAAACACGTTAGAAATTTTACGGAAGAAATGGCAGAAGGAAGCTACACCCAGGCTTTTTTTAAAAATTGAAAATGGGCGTGGCCTCACCCACTTATGGACCAAAAACCATATCTCAGGAACTGCTAGACCGATTTCAATGAATTTCGGTATATAATATTTTCTTAACACCCTGATGCCTTTTCTGTATAATACGAGTACATATGTACTTTAGGAACCAATGATGATCGCGGCATAAAACTTTACAAAAATACGGTATTTGAAAAATATGTAAATGGCGTATAATGAAATCTCGATTATCACTTTATCATGCGAGAGTATAAAATGTTCGGTGACACCCGAACTTAGCCCTTCCTTACTTGTTTATTTTTATTATTGTTATTATTATTTTTTTTTGATTTTTTTTTTGCAACAAAAATTATAAAATAATTGCAACTCTGTTGGCTTGTTTATTTTTAAATTTTATGTGTGTATTTTTTTATTATTCATAGCACTTTTCGCACTGAAAATCTCGTTTTTTTTCATTTTTTTTAAGTATTTAACTACTTTACATAAAAATAAAAATTTAACTTTTTAATTTTCTAGCGTTTTAAGTTCGCGTCCGACTGCGCCAATAACAAGTCCGTTCTTTTCGAATGTAACTTTATTAATTAATTACAATTTATAATCCTTACAGCTAGGAAGTTAACATAATGTATGTGAGCTTAAAACTAATGAGTGCAAATGTTTATTGTTGTTATTATTATTTAAGAGAAAGAGAGAATTTAGTTTAAGGAAAGATCAATTAGCAAGTATGGAAATTATGAAATGAGAAAAAGACGTATGAGAGGATAAGTAAGACAGGTAAAGAAAGAATGAAGAAGGAAGTGTATGTTGTTGGTAGTGGGAGTATTGGTATATGACTATATAATTACATTTTTTTCACACATGCCTCGTATTTTTTTAATTTATTAAATAATTGAAAAAAATGGTGTTTTGTTTCGAATCTATTTATTCAAATATTATATTATCAAACAAATGTGACAACTCTCATGGAACATGCAATAGTTTCTGAAACTTATTAAAGCGTTGGTCGGGTTTGGAATTTTCAAAACAACAAATTTTTTAAACTTTGTATCTTTTACAATAAGTCCAAAATTTCAAATCCATTTGAATAAAATTCTAAAAAGTAGATATCAAACCACGTCTGAGCAGAATTCTCGTTTAAACACGTTTTTTATACAACTCGATTTTTTATTTCGGTGATTACGATTCCTCGAAAAGTTATGAAGAGATTTTATTCAAATTTTAACTAATTTTTTCGAAAACACATTACGAAAATTTTGTAAAAAAAGTTTTTTTAAAATTCAAATTTAATTTTTTCCCCATTTTTTCTCCATGTAATTTTGATTTTAGGTGAATCAATAATGAATCATGCTGTCCATGACAAAAGCACTTTTTAGACGTCAAGAAAGATGAGGCAGCGATGAATAAGTTTTCGGAATTGTTAAGTGAAAAGTTTACATGTACTTTTTAAATATGTATGTCTGCTATATTGCTTAAATTAAATATATGATTGTGTATATTGGAAAACAATTAGTAAAAAGCTCTTTTTTGAAGACTTGAAAGCCACCGAACTCCTAAAGTCTAAACTAACTACCTATGTACTATGTGCTAATGCTTGTACATACATACTATAACCAAACAAACTACAATCTTCATAAAGCGTATTATTGTTTGTAGATAACTGTTTTGAAACAGTGCAAATTCGATTGATCAAATAAATATATTTTTGAACATGAGAACCTCCCTCAACGGTCATCAAATTTCACTTGCATACCCATTATTTTTTTATTAGTTATTTGTTTTATATAGTTGCGACAAGTTCAAAACACCCGAAAGACCGAGCGAATAAAAAAACGATTGGTGTCAGTTAAAGGACACCTATTAAAAGGGGAAAGCTACTTTATGTACATGTACACGCATATGTTTGCATGAGCATATGTATTTATATTCATACATACATAAAATGATAAGTTTCCTTTCAACCCGCTTTTTGAATACTTAATGTGAGTTAATGGTTAGAGAAGAGAACTTTCCTGACCACCCTTTGCTAGTTCTTTACTAGCCGTTACTAGCCGTTGGCCGAAAGATAGTATACCACGGCTGGTCATAGACAGTACACGTTTTTATTTTATAAGATCTGCGTCGTGCTTCAACTTATTTTTTTGGAAATTTTCAAGTGACTCTGTTTTATAATTTGGTGTCTAACGCATTTACCAAAAGACTGTTTCGCAAAGTTTAATAATTTCGCTAAAATCCAAGTAAAAAAAATCCAATAATTATTTCACTAAGTGTTTAATTTTCAATTTTACTTTTTAGTGAATTATTACAAACATATTTTACGTAGCACAATAATTGGCTAACAAAATTAAATTAAAACGATGCATTTATTCAATTATTACATTTACTTCAGTTCGGATTTTCTTTCGAAATTTCCGAGCTAGTTGCAAATTAGTTCAGGTACTTTCACACTATATCCATATATAAGCATAGATCCCATATAAGAACGAAATGTCAAAACTAATCATGTTGCACTAACTCTTATAACTAGTACTACCTAGTATCATTCAGATTTTTCGCTTTGACTTGATATAGTCTCAAATACTTTACATAATTTCATATATAATATTTTATGGAAAATTTGTAGGATTATGTCAATATGAAAGAATCATTTAAGAACTCAATTATACTTTATAAAGTTTTTTGCATATAATTTTAAATAATCAAATAAAAACGTTGATGGCATTTATAATATATCAAGGTTTAAACTCATTTGAATAATCGCCAATATACATACATGTATATATGTATGTACATGTAGTACTTATGTAGCTGCAATGAGATGAAGTGATTAACAACATTCTTACACGACCTGATTATGTACTGTTCATATTAAAATTATGTCATTGATAAAATCATAATTAATATTCCAAAGAAATTATTTTCCAAGCAATGTTATCCAATTCAGCTCATTTTTAATGTTTTGCAATGTAAAAAATTCCTTTTACAGATAGAATAATCATTTTTACCATAGAACAAAAAAACTAAAATAATTAATGTATTCTCCTCGAAACTGACGATTTCTTTTATATAAAAATAAAATCTTATTAACCATAATGTCGTTGGGTTAAGAATGGAGTGGTATGGCGAAGCTCACATTTTACACCTGTTTCGTTTTCAAATCGAAAAAATGGTTTAATAAGAGCCTTTGACGAAAGCAGTACATTTATTCTTTTCAGGACATGGGTGTGGTGTATTAACTGCACCTGCGTTGATGCAGCACATGTCTTCTATATGTAAACGCCGTACAACAATTATGTATATGTATACATGTTTGTATAATTGTATAAAAGTGCTTTTAATGTCATTTCATTAAAAATGTTGACTTACTAAATATCGTTAAACTAAATAATTGTAAAAGGGATTATGACAGTTTGTTCCTTATTTGTATACTCTTGGAACGGATTTTCTCCAATAATGTTGCTGCTGATTAGGATGAAGAGAGGAGTTGAAATTTCAGCCCGTGCAAGCTGTAACTTGAGTAAACTTTAAGATATCTTGATAAAACTTTTTACACATGTTCCTTGACAAAATAGGAAGAAGTTCGAAGATGGACGTAATTTTACTACTGCCACGCCTATAAAACGTCATTAATGAAAACCTATAAATTTCCATAACGAAGCACAAAAATAAGATATAGAACTGTAATTTGAAAAATTACAATAAAAAAAATTTTGAAAAAGTGTTAGCGGCCCCGCCCTCTTATAGGTTTAAGGAATATATCTCTTAGACCACTAAAGCTACAATAGCCAAATTCGCTCAGAACATTTCTTATAAGATTTATTATCGGCAGTGTGAAAATAGATGAAATCGGCACCGCCCACTCGCCATATATTGGTAATGTTACACATTACTAAAATCGCGATAAATCAATAACTAAATGCGCCAAGGACATTAAATTTTACGCCCGATATGGTATAAAAAGCTTTATACGAGCTATTAGGTAAAATCATATATCTCGTTACCCGCTCGACCGATTTTAACCAAATGAAATTTACGACATTCCTATATCACAGTGCGAAAATAGGTGTAATCGAACTACAACGACGCCTACTTCTCATATATCACAATTTTAAATTATTTTTGATTCTTTCACTATTCGATATACTAATCAAGGAGGAATTAATATAACGACAAAATTTTTCACGAATAAATATATTTAAGTTTGCCATCTTATGATCAAAAATTGTCCAAATCGAACCAAAATTGTTCAAGCCTCTGGGTACCAAACATCGGGACCCCAGTACCTACAGTTGACTTTTGACCAAAAATATCGGTCAATGTATAATATTCTATATATAATTTAATTCATATTCTTTACTGATAATATTATGTTAGTGTGTCAAAATTGGGTTGAATCGGATCAATACTTCCATTAGCCTCCCTAAGTTACCTAAAATAAAGATTTTCACACTTCCGGGTGTGTTTATACCCCATTTATTGGGCAATATGTGAGTTATCTTAATACAATTTATGGAGCGTGTTTTACTCAAAGCAGTGTATCTTTGTCCCTAAAATGAATAGAATTGGGCGAAAACTTGACCTAGCCCCGGTATAACTAATATTAGGATTTTGGAACACCCGGCTGACCTTAATGAAACTCTGAGGGCATTTTATTATGATGTTCGTTATTTTAACATGTTTTATGCCGAATATGTCAATCAATAAATATTATTTATATATAAAATTGCTTTAAATTTATTCTCGAGTATACCTGAGTAATGTCAAAATTATTGCAATCAGCACGACCCTTTCTCTGTCCACAATATATCCGATAAAATGACCAGAACTAAAATATAGCAAAAAAACTAAGCCTATGTCAATGGCTATTGTTTCTACATATACATAGTATAATAATTTATACTATTATTTCGTTAATTTATTCACGATTTCATCGAATAGCGTAAGTTTAATTCTTTTGCAACATATTATATTTTTAATATACAAATATACTTTATACTTGTATAAAGTTTTGTCAGCATCTAGGAATTCCGCCGACTTTCATTCCTGAAATGTGCAAAAGCATGAAATGTTCGACTACTCCCGAACTTAGGCCTTCCTTACTTACTTTTACGATTATTATATAATTTTTCCTCTGATGCCTCCTCCTATGCTTTCGATAATGGCAAAGTGTGCCGCAATTTTTCATTTTTTTAGATAATGCAGTGAAATCAACTAGTTGTAAACTACATTTCAACTAGTATTAACCGCAGTATTAGTTAGTCACGAACTGTATAGAATGTAATAAATGTTAAGATAGTACAATGTTCAAATGTTACAATCAAACACTAGTTTTTTTGTATAAAATATACCCCTGTTTTTGCTTGCCAAATAGACAAAGAATAATTTTATGATTTTGAAATTTAATATGTATGTCTTCTAAGTGGATTTGTTTCATTTCTGGAAGAAGTCCAAGTAATTTTACGGTGTTCGTTAGTGTTGTGTAGATTTATTTACCTATAAATAAATACTACGAGTATGTACGCATGCAATTGTTCACGCTCTTTTGGCACCTGCTACGCCACTGCCTACTCTTGCGTATATATGTATACTCAACATGCAAATGCAAATAAATAGAAGAATAATTACATTGTCATATTATATCAATTTACCCGCGTTATAACGGATATATTTTTATAATTTTGCAAGCAGTTGCTACAGAGTATTATAGTTTTGTTCACCTATCTGTTGTACGTATCACCTAAAACTAATCGAGATAGATATATGTAGATATAAAATTGTAATTTGGCACAGGGGATCGAAGTAGCAAGGGGCACCTAAGTGTAAACAATTTTGAAAAAGTCTAAAATCTAAATGTACTTATCTAATAAACCACTAAAGCATCAACAACGGAATTTTCTAAGCTCGAATATTATAAGTATATCCTACATTGTGAAAATGGATGAAATCGGAAGATAACCCTGCTCACTCTTCATATAACGGTACTGTACGAAACTACTAAAAGCGCAATAAATCCATAACTAATTACGGCAGAGACATTGAATTTTACCGCCGAGATGGTATAAGAAGGCTTTATGAAAGCTAGAGTGAAAATTGGACAATGGGCGTGGCACGGCCCACTTTATGGTAAAATCACATATCTCGGGACCCAACCTACCGATTTAGACTAAATTTATTACGTATCATTTTTCTAACATTCCTATATTACAGTGTGAAAACAAGCAAAATCGGACTACAATGACGCCTACTTCCCATGTAACACAATTTTAAATTCCATTTGATTCTTTCCCTTTCCAGTACACAAATTATGAAGTAATTAATATAACGGAATAAAATTTTGTAGTAATAATTCCCTTAAACTAGGGCACCTTTTGACTCAAAAAAAAAAAATGTTCAAGACTAGGTACCGAATATGTGGAGCCCAGTATCTATAGCTGACTTTTGACCGAAAATATCGGTAAATGTGTGAGATCTATAATTGAAATTCAAGGATCCTTCTCTGTATATCTGTATGCCAAAAATTGATCGAATCGTGTCAATACTTCCCTAAGCCCCCATATACCTAATATAAAGATTTTCGAACTTCCCGGTGACTTTATGCTGGATGAATCAGCCAATATTTGATTTATCTCAATGCATTATGAAAATCGTGTTGTAATAATAGTATAAAATGTTCTGTTGCACCCGAACTTAGCCCTTCCTTTTGGTTTTTGTTTGAAGCAACGACCATGTATCTGAAATAACGCATGCGCTTTTTGAAATGAAACATGAAATGTGTTTGGCCCTGTTTAACACATTTAACTGATTATTTAATAATTGTAGGCGTAGCTACAATATAAGCGCAATCCTGACATTGATATATTTTACTACCAATCTGAAAGCGACTCGTTTGCAGTAATCCAATTGGTGCTGTCGTTTGTAACACAATTTCTGGGTAGTTACTGATAAACACACAAACAAATATCGGAATGGTGTAATGTGTGTACTTACCACAGAACCCGGTAGAAAATAAACACGCGTTTTATGTTTGATTAGTATGGTTTTTAATGCATATGAACTCAAAAAAAGAGCAAAAACATATTCGTCATTAATTAAAGAACAAAATTTGAAAAATTGACTCGGAAAATATACTCATTAGAGTGACTCAAAAAAAAAATTTTTTTGCGTTTCGTACTCGGAAAAATAGGTTCCTAAACACCTCTAAGAAAGCCTCTCCAAACATGAGTTTTTAATTGTTTTTCTATTTTTTTCTATTTTTTCTTATTATCAGATAGAAAAATTTATATCTCGCTTCCAACTACTTGAAAAAATATCTTGTTCCGTAGATTTTGTAGGAAATTGAATGCTCTACAAAAAATATCTGCTATGATTTTTTCGTAAACCCAACCGTTTAAAAGATATTAACGGTTGAAGTTTGATATTTTTGGGAAAATTTTTTATTTCTTATGAATTTTATAACTCAATGAAAAAAAGTCATTATGAATAACGTTTTTGGGGAGGCTTTCTTAGAGGTGTCTAGGAACCTATTTTTCAGAGTATTAAACGAAAAATTTTTTTTTTTTTGATCCACCTTAATATGCATTGATGTTTGACGATGAATATCTCGTAAACGCTTACCTTAATCGAAAAATCATAGGAGACCATTTTTATAGAGCAGTAAATTTCCTACAAAACTATGAGTTTCACCATTCTTAATAATTTTTTTTTCACTGAGTTATAAAATTCATAAGAAATAAAAAATTTTCCCAAAAATAATCAAACTTTAACTGTTAATATCTTTTAAACGTTTGGGTTTGCGAAAAAATCATAATAGACCTTTTTGGTAGAGCATTCAATTTCCTACAAAATCTAAGGAACAAGATATTTTTTCAAGTAGTTGGAAGAGAGATATACATTTTTCTATCTGATAATAAGAAAAATCGAAAACTGTATATAGGAGGACCTTCCCGTTACAATTAAAAACTCATGTTTGGAGAGGCTTTCTTAGAGGTGTCTAGGAACCTATTTTTCCGAGTACGAAACGAAAAAAAAAATTTTTTTTTTTTGAATCACTCTAATACTCATGTTTGTAAAATACCAAGAGATTTATGGTAAAACACATTTCCAATGTGTTGCCTTTGGCAGATTGTAAAGGAGCCATTAAAGTCCAGTCATTTAAACTTAAATTAGGTAAGAATCTCGGATATACCTACCATATGTAGGTTTTGAGACACCTTTAGGGTGTCCATATACAAGTATTTACAGACATATAAATGGGTATATCGAATCCCGAGGTGAACTTACTATAATGACTGGACTATTATAACAAAGCAAAATAATAGCATTATTGTTTTGGCGGTCTGAATAGATTGGTATTGCGAATGGGGAAGCCCACACTAAGCTACCTCATTGAATTATTATTTCGAGGAACATTTCGGTTTAAAAAGGTTTGAGTGGTCATGGTGACCCCGTTTTGTAAACGGTCTAATATACATATTTACCAAATTACTAAAGGGATACCCATTTACACCTAGTGGGAACATTTCTCTCTATTCTTGATACAGAGTTGAAATGAGGTTGACAATGACTAAAAGTTGTATAACTAACCATAGAAAAACGTCCGAATCAAATTGGGAAGTACACAGTTTTAACAAAAATTTCTTGAGCTAGTAACGACTGATAGGAAAATTACAAAAAATCTTCAAATTGCGTTTCGTCGGCAAAATCAAGCACCGATTTCACTAAATTTTGACGCTAAGTATTGGTGTGAAATATCCATTCTCTCTTTTATTCTCATGGATACTTTTAATGCCTATGGCGTTTTAAGCTAGACAGTTATCAAACTTTCAGTAGTTTGGAAAGTAACAGCCCTTAGATGAATGAATTTATTATTCCCTCTGCAACATGTTGAAGGTATAAAAATCGGAATTTAAATGCATTTGTTTACATATCGCGTAGTTACAATATTATCTCATGTTATTATTATCACCATATCTCTAAAATTGGAAGATAGGTCCATACTGTGCTCTGAGTCGTATGAGTACCAATGTATATTATAACAAGTAACATACGACACAGTTCGGGCGATAATTTCATCATACATAACTGAAAAATTAGTTCCAAAAGAACATGATCTAAAAAACACATATTGTTTCAGGTCTTTTATAGGCAATAATTGTATAAATTTAATATTAAAGAAATAATATAATGGCTTTAATCAACAATAGTAATATGAATGATTCCGATGAAGAGCGTGACCTTACCAGCTTATCTTGGTTAATGGAGTTGCGAAATCAAAATTTTAGCTGGACAAATGACATGCAACAGGTAAATTTGAACGGCGATGAAATGAGTAATCGACACAACATAAAATGGTATCACGAAGAAAGTGGAGGACAAAAAGATGCGTATGATAAAACAAGTCTGTTTAAGAATAAAGACAATTCCAACGACAAAACCAATTATGTTTTCAATAATGATCATATTGTGCCAGCAATCAGCAATGGAACACTGTTTAATGAATTTGATAAACAACAAAAAGAACATAGTTCAAGCAGCGATATTGATAAAAATATAACTAAACGAAATTGTATTGGTAAATCCATTGAAAAGACATGTAGAAAATCGTTTAAAGGAATGCAATCGTTTCAACAGCAGCAATTAAAAGTACAAATAAAACGAGCTACCCCAATCGAGCGCTATGAAATATTTATGGAAAAAGTTAAAAGGTATTTATAATCTATTTTTGTTACAATCAAAAGAGGTATCTGATACAGAATTTATAAAAGTATGATTTAAATATTTGCTTTCTAATTCTTCGAAACTAAAAATAACTATTTTGTTTCTAAAAACAAGTTGATACTACATAGAGAACAAATAGTGCTGTGCGTAGTTTGAGTGCAATTCTTTGAGTTTCTTTCAAATATGGGTATGCGGCGTGTCTACTCCGCTCTTCTACTCAACCAACATCCGCAAACCGTTTGCGTGGACAGACAGAAAAATCATAAACTCAAATTCACCCGTATTAAATAATTCTCATCTTCTCAAACAACTGGGAACTCCTTTTCGGATAGTCAACCAGTAAGGTATATGTATGTAAACTTGGGTAGCTAAAACAAATAACAGCTCGGCAGCGAAAATGACAAAAATCGTACAAAGTATTAAATTTTGTCGAATCTTAAATATTCCCAAAGAGTACGGCACTATCACTCGCTTATAGTTATAGTTAGACGTTGAAAGCCGAGCCGAGCGCAAAGCTGATGAATGCAAGAAATAAGCTTCAAAAGTGTATGCGTACATTGCAATGCAAATTGGAAGCTGACCGCAGCCGAGTGTAAAGCCGATCAATGCGAGAAAACAGCTTGAAAGTGTTTTTGGGCGCCAACTCCCGCTGAAACGGCGCACATATTATATATGCAAAAACAATTTGCGGTTAGCGTTAAGACGCTCTTTATACCAATGGTGATATTCGCCAAAATCTTTCCTTTTTGTATTCATGTTTTTCATAATATTTTTTTTTAATACTTAGCACATACGATTCAGTTTTACAGAGCTTGAACCAAATTATTGTTTATCTGAGTAATCCATGTCCATAAGCGCAAATAAAATTGCCAAATTAAAAATCAAATGTGTACAAGCATAATAGCGAAGTACGCGCTAAACCCCGCATCCTCGGTTTTCAGCGACATCTCTAAAGGCTTCTTTAGACGTTGTAATTGAAAAATACGATTTTAAATAATTTATTTGTGCAAGTAAATTATTTTGTCTTATAAGCACGTAGTATCATTAAATAAAGTTTCTACTTGACTTGACAAAACTTAAAAAAAAATTTTAGAAAAGTAATGGCTGTTTGTGTCGATCTAGTTTCAACCTTGCGGTGACCATTACTAATCCTCAGAGCTTCATTTAAAATAAACCGGAAAACAAATTTTATCAATCTTGTGCCTTATCGAGGTTTTCATTTTCTTTTTTTATACTAGCCGATTTACGAAGAAAAACTTACAGTTAATTGTTAATAAAAAACCGGTATTCAAAAAAATCCTTCGATCAGGCACTAGTTTTTTGATGTTTTACACGGAAAGTTCCACACCGCCCGTTTTATTTTTAGGTAAAAACACGATTTCCTAACAAAAATTTGTATTCTTACTTTTCTATAGAGTATTTGTAGAATATCAGAAATCGGCAACTAACTATCAAACGAACACAACAGAAAAGCCGCCATTTAATTACTCTCATATAATCGGTATGGCAATGTTGGAAAATGGACGAGTAACGTTGCAGCAAATATGTTCTTGGATAGAAACAAAATTTGCTTATTTTCGGGTTAGAAAAAAATGGAATGTAAGTAATACATACTCGTATGGGGTATTCCATACCAAATCGACCACTTTTGAACCCGACCTCTTTAGATTTTGCTGAAACTTATCCATCCTTTCCTACCCTTTGAAAAACATTTTTGAGAATTTTTTCAAAATTTTTTGTCCAACTTCAAAAAAGTTATGAATTTTTCAAAAAAATGGTTTTTTTATTTTCAAATAGCCATATCTTTTGTAGAAATTGACTTTTGGGGACCTCTTTTTTTAATTTTTGGTTTTGGTTGAAGTTTTCAAAAAAATACATGTAAAAATTTAACACGATCAATTATACAAAGTAATCGGTTTTTTAAGTAAAATCGTAACTTTTTTTTTGGAAGTTCGCCATTTTTTTTCCTCAAAAAAACTTCAATTAATGCTATCCCTGCTAATCCCGGAGTGAGCCGATTTTCTTAAATTTTTTTTGTATTTTTTTCATTTTTGAAAATTTAGCAATTTTGTTTTAAATAAATGTTATTGGAAGTTCGTCATGTTTTTGTTTTTTTTTTTTACTCAAAAAAACTTCAATTAATTTGACAACTATCTCTGCTAATTGCGGAGTGGGCCGATTTTTTTTTTTAATTTTTTTTATATATTTAAAAAAATTGTCAAATTTTCAAAAATGAAAAAAATAAAAAAAAAATAATAAAAAAATCGGCCCACTCCGGGATTAGCAGGGATAGTTGTCAAATTAATTGAAGTTTTTTTTGAGGAAAAAAAATGGCGAACTTCCAAAAAAAAATGATGATTTTACTTAAAAAAACCGATTATTTTATATAATTGATCGTGTTAAATTTTTTTCGTGTATTTTTTCGAAAAGTTCATTCAAAAACAAAAATTAAAAAGAGGTCCCCAAAAGTCAATTTCTACAAAAGTTATTTGAAAATAAAAAAACCATTTTTTTGAAAAATTCATAACTTTTTTGAAGTTGGACAAAAAATTTTGAAAAAATTCTCAAAAATGTTTTTCAAAGGGTAGGAAAGGATGGATAACTTTCAGCAAAACCTAAAGAGGTCGGGTTCAAAAGTGGTCGATTTGGTATGGAATACCCCATGTATTCTCATTCATATCTAAATTATTTATAATTATAAATTTATAAATACAATGTATTTCAGAATTCCATAAGGCATAATTTATCGCTACATCAATGTTTTCGTAAAGTAGACCGTAAAAAATTTGAAAAAGGTAAAGGTGGTTACTGGGAACTGGGTGTTGATCCTCGTAAATGTGATAGAAAGCGTATAAGGAACAGAAAAAATGCACAGCATAAAATTAGACAAATGCAACATCAATATCAACATCAACCGCAAAAATTGCAAAAATATCCGTTAAGCAAAAATAAAAATAAAATTACACAGGAAACAAAAGCTATGGTTGTGCTTGATCGACAAAGCCCGATAAACACATCATATAAAGAATTACAAAAACTACAAACTGAAAGCTATTATAGTGATTGTGCTCAACAACAAGTTAACGAAATGCACACAGTTTGTCCAGCCAATTCTAGCAGCTCTCTTGAGACCGACCACGCCACCGGTAGGCATTTGTTGCTTGACGAGCTCGACATTCAACAAAACATCGATGTTGTCAGCTGTTGCCAACAGTCGCAACAGGAACATAAAATATTTATTACAAGTATGGCGGAAGAAATCCCGGCAGCAATTAATAGTGTACCTAATGATAATAGCCCCAAAACTATTGAATTACTACAGAATAGTAAGCTACAACAATATCAGCTCGGTACAGTTATAATTAGTGCACCCACCGCAAAATACGGTAACATTTCCGATTTCGCTGCTTCAACGGGATCTATTAACTGTTTCATTAATGGCGACTATATTGATGACAAAACACATAAATTACAGCAGAATTTCGTAAGTTATTGCCACCGTTATTTTACATGCAGGCATTATTGTTGAATGGGGCACCCTAATATATGGTACATGCTAATGAAGCTAAGCTTGTTAAGTTACGGCTTATTCGCTAACCTGAAAACGTGCATTAAAAATTTTCATTTGCTGATATATTTATGTACGTTTAGAAAGCGTTTTTATTTGCTTTAACTGTATGTTTGTAACTTTTTTCAGTGGTACTGAAACGCCAATAATACACGAATGTATTGAGCGACACTGTGACAAAGCTTCGGCTTCACTGACCTATAATACCCTCCAAGGCGCATTTCTACATAGCAATGTGTAACAAAATCTAAAAACGTAACCAGCCAACGGTTTTCATCCAAAGGACAACATTTTTTTATTCTTTCTAGCTGTTATTTGATATAATATAAATATCCATCAATACCAATTAGGGTTGCTTAATAAGGAACAATTTTTCATGAAATCATTATTATGCTTTTGTAAGACAGCTATCTGCTATAAGGATTTGATCTAAAAGGACTAGATTTTTATGGAAAAAATTACTTGAAAATATTTCGTCAAATAAAAAGCTTTCCTATACAAGCACTTATTTCCGGTCGTCAAGATCGTATGGCAGCTATATGCTATAGTATGTGGTTCGATATCGGCCGCCCCGACAAATGAGCATGTGTAAAATTTCAGATCGATATCACAAAAACTAAGGGACTAGCTCGCGTATATACAGACAGACGGATTATATATTTACAGTCTCCGTCGTTTCCTTCTGGATGTTACAAACTTCGTGGCAATCTTAGGATATATTACGTTCAGGGTATAAAGATAATTATATTGAAAAGGTAGACGTGGTTGAAATAATCGGAAGATTTTGATATCTTCAAATTTAGACCATACCCTTTGGAAGCAGGATTTCATTTCAGACCAGAGTAATTTATTATGAATATGACTTCTCTTGTACATGAATTTATTAAATATACATATGTACTTGCTAAAGCATAAGTCTTGGCTTAAATATTTACAGTTGATAATGTCGTACGAGGAACCTTCTGGAGGGAAAAAAGGTTGAATTAGGTTAGGATCTGTAGATCAAACTGGAACTGTTACGAACAATCCTTTGCGAAGCTAGAAGACTTCTATAGTTGGATATTAAGCCTCAAACCTGTCTGAAATCTGTTTAGATGTTTTATTTATATTTCTTCTAATTTACCTAAATGTATAAAGGTGAGAGATACAAGATATAGAAGATATTTTATTATAGGCAGTATGTTAAAGAAGAAAGAGTTCTGCAAAGGAACTTCTACAAAAAATGTCAGATATGTTAACTTTTACCGCGTGGATCCGTATATACAGAAAAAAAATTAAGTGGCATAGTTAATGCATCTCGTAGCGAAATCACAAACTTATTCGCGAGTGTAGCCTTTTTCAACCGAGACTGAACTATTGTTCTGGTTTCTTAGATTGTGCTATTTTTTATAACATAAACGATTCCATGTAATCAAATACCACAAAAAGTAATGGATATTGTTTATTTTTATATAGTTATATAGCTCTAAGTCTAAGATGAGATATTTATCTTTCTGCAGATCTGCATAAAAGGCGACGATATACAAACCACATGCCAGAATGTAACCTCATATGCGGATAAAGATGTATTATCTGAAAAATCTTCAAAACCCAATCCTCATACCAATACAACAACTACATTTACACCATTTATTCCATATTCTGCATCTACGAGCAAATATGTTCCCTCAGTTTTCATTAACAGCGTCGAGCAAGAAAATAACGTTTTAATTTCCCACTCAATAATGCCAAACGTTGTCGTTGAGCAACTGTTGCAGCCCTCTGGATTACAATACACACTTACTCCCTCTATGGCTACACCAGAAGCGACTATAGTGACGCCAGAAGTTACTACTAATGGGATGAACAATATAAATTCAGAGCAAAATAATCAACAATTACTGGCTATTGACAGTATACGTCCATACATTGACGGCATAGAAGAAGCATTTCAATATCTACGCAGCATGGATAACAATCGGGAAGATATATTAGATAATTTCTTAGATATCTCTGTGAGTGACTACTAAACTCAATTACTCGATTACATATAAATATTCATAGATAATTATTTCTAAATAACTACATAAGTTGGTACCTATGTATACCAAAGTTAATACAATTGCTTTATACTTGACTCCAAAATAATAAAATCACAAATAAATATCTAATATAATGTTATTGGCGTATAATCAGAATTTTTGTGTTTTTGTATTTTAATACTATAAATATGAAATATCTATTGAAAAAGACCGAAGTTAGGGTGCAGCAGAAAATAGAAAGTAGAGACGAAATTATACAAATTATCATAATGGGATCGAGGTCTGAGCCGATTTCACTAATTTTTGGCGCTAAACCACTTTGTGAATATATCCGCATTAATTGGCGCACGAATCGTCCTACAAAAACAAACCGTAATACATTTTTGTTAATCAAATTTTTATTATTTTTCTTTTTTTGTGCATATAGCAAGTTTTATTTAACTTTATACAATTAATTATTTTTAAAAATTATGGACCTTAAATGACCTCCATGTTCAGCCATGCATATGCGACACTTAATTAGAAAATTATTCATTGCGGTCTGAAGGGTTGAAGTCTGGTTTGCCTCAATTATCGATCTAATGGACTGTTTCAATTCAGTCAGGTTTCTGGGATTTATTTTGTACATCACTTCCTTGATATAACCCCATAAACAAATCTGCTGCAGTCAGGTCTGGTGACCTTGGGGGCCAGTTTTCTTTATATTAATTTGTTTTCAAATTTTCGTTGGAGCTCCAACCTGACACGTTCTGGGGGAAGCTCCGTCTTGTGTATTATTTCTGGATTTGATTCACTTCATGGCAATTTAATTTAATTTTGGTAATTTATCATGTTATTGTTTTTTAAAATTGTTTCTCTACAAAGTTCAAATAACAAGCGGGTTAAACCCTCTAGATTTGCCTATTCGCCTGGAATTTTGCCAAAAAATGATTAAACTGACCGAAAAAGACGCGGACGATATTGTAATTATAGCCAAAGCTAAATTTGAGGACACTCTCTGCGACCTAATACAAAGAGGTCTAAACCTGGCAAAGGGGTGGTGTAGCGGGGTTGAATTGAATATTAACCCCTCCAAGACGACCGTGGTCCCGTTCACGAGACGCAGGTCCCTACCCGGTCTCAGGAATTCACACTTAGGGGTACAGAGATAGAGATGACCAACAAGGTCAAATACCTCGGTCGCACGCTGGATTCTACTCTGCGGTGGAAGCAGCACGTAAACCTGACCTTGGTCAAAGCAACAATAGCATTAATGGTATGCAATCGGCTGGCGGGAAAATCCTGGGGCTGTAAGCCAACGATCGTTAGGTGGTTGTACACCATGATTGTGCAACCGATAACCACGGTGGCCAGGGATCAAACTATCGAAGCTGCAACGGCTAGCCTGTGTCAGCATAACGGGCGCAATGCGCGCTTGTCCAACGGCAGCACTGGAGGCCCTCCTCGAACTTACACCGCTTCATTTGGTTATCGGTCAAGTAGCCAAACACACAGTTCTGCAAATAACAGCAGAGGGGTGTAGCAAAGGCAAGGTAATCTCGTACCAGAGGATGGAAAAACAATATACCATTAGCCCTCCTCCCGAAGGACAGCATTTCCAAAACAGTTAACTTCACGAAGAAGTTTAAGGTCACCCTCGGAAGCAAGGATGAATTGAACGACTCCAATCTTGAGCTGGACCTGAGGAATAGTACGTTGAGGTGATACCCCGACGGCTCGAAAACGTCGGAGGGAATCGGTGCAGGGATCGCAGGTCCACGCACCAAGCTCTCCATAGCTATGGGAGAATTTCTCCTCCTACGAGATCAAATCGGTACTAGTGAAGGAGTGTAGAGAACGGCTGAAAAGCCTAGCGGAACGGAACCAGGTGCACCTAATCTGGGTACCTGGTCACAGAGGTATAGCCTGCAACTAACTGGCTGATGAGCTCGCCCGCTCCGCAGCCTCCACCAAAATGGTAGGACCTCAACAGTTTCCTGGGGTGGGTCCCTATACCTTAAAGGAGCTACACCGCAAGGAAGAAGGAGTGGACATGGAAAAGCAGTGGCAACGAGCACACGGTATGCGACACACCAAGTTGCTAATTGGGGGGTACAACCTCAGCAGGTTTAAAGTTATAATTAACCACCTCAAGAATAAACTCAGGCCACTGGTCGCATTTTATACCGGCCACTGCAAGCTGAATAGGCATTTATATAACATGGACCTAGCCTCTTGCGCTAACTGCCGGTTCTGCGACATGGAGCCTGAAACACCGAAACACCTGCTGATCGACTGCACAGCTGTCTGTAGACGCAGGATTAAGGCCCTTGGATCCATGTTTCCGGATAGGGATGGCATCGCCTCACTAGCACCCGGTAGAATATTGGACTTCATCAATGTGCTGGGGCTAAGTGAGTCCTTGTGAGTTAGGAGAGGGCACAATAGACCTAAGGTCGAGGTGCATTCCTCATTTATCAATCTAATCTAATCTAATGGGTGTCCTTACCAACCTTCGGGATGAACGTAACTCTGACTCGTTTCCAAGCCCCAGGATGTAAGCTAATCTGATGCAGTTCGCATAGATAGGTGCCAACCAGCTGCATAACACCTTAACAGCTGGTATGATGCTGTCCGCTCTTCCACGAGGTTCTCTTAGCCTTTCTTAACTCGGACTTGTATATTGCAAGTCCTGTAATTTACAACACCCAGTCGTCAGTTAACCCACTCCTAAGGGCCCTGTTAGATAAACGTCTGCAGGACGCCCTAATATCCGAGAGTTCCATAGTCCACCAGAGAGGTTTCCCTCTGCCCTTCGGTGTTTTCAGTGGACAGGAGCTCTCCATTAGCCAGATATCTCCTGCGTTCCACTCAAGTTTTGCTGTCACTACGCCAGCGTTGCTGAAATTAGGTAAAAGAAACACCGTTAATTCATTTCTGACCAACATACAGGCTGAGTTTCTACCTGCATCCTTGGTCGCCAGCAGCTTATGGCTCTTCGTCCTCAATCCAGAGATTTCGTCACTAGTCATCCACGGTTCCTGGATCACGACGACATCGGCTCCGTCTTGTTCCAGACGAAACAGTAAGTTAGCGGAGGTCGCCTTCGCATGTTGAAGATTATTCTGGAAGAATTGCATCCTCCAGACTCTCCTCCAGAAGCGCTAGTTCAGCACCCATGTCGTGGTCGACCCAGATCTCTTCAAACAATTGTTCGAGGCTGAAGACGGAGTCACCGATTGACGAACCGCCTTCCGAAACCCGCTACGTCTGAAAGATCCGGGTCGTTTTCTATGAGACTGCCTCCTTATGCAATAGATCCGATCTTTCATCGGCACATCTCGTTAGCTTATGCAGCCCATGGTGCCCGCCGGCGCTCACAATTTTTGGGGGTGGCCCAGGGTTTCCTTTGATCACCTTCAGGATCCTTTCATAATTCAAGCAGATCCTTTCATAATTCAAGCAGAGGTTCCTCTGCTAGTGCTGGCGATTCCGCCGCGTATGAAGGCTCCACCCTTCACTACTTCTCTTGCCGGCAGCTTTACGCCTGCTTTCCCCATCCTACTGCCTGATGAGGAGACTCCTACTGGGGTCTTGGTCATATTGCTGCAGTTACCCAGCGACACTTTCGTTGTCACAGGAACGGCAGTCCCGTCTGGGATAGATCTGGGTGTCGGTTTCGACATCCCTTCACCCCTCTTCCGTCTGCATTTATATTTTGTTGTTGTCTTTTTTTGTCCATAGGTCCCCACACAGAGCCCCTATCCGTGCCCTGGAAAGGTAGTCGCTTTTTATGGTCACAAGGTTATCTCAGTGACGAAGCCAAGGCGAGGGTTGACGTTCGCCCCTATGAGGCAGTACGTTCAGAGCCGACCAGCGTAAAGAAGGAGTCGTCTCAACTTACACCTAAAATATTCGTAAAGAAATAAAGAATAGGATTACATAGAGCTTGGAACATAGCAGCGTCTGCTATGCAGCGTTATCGACTTAAAAACATTTATTCAAAATAATTAAATACTATCACATGAACATACATTTTGCCTTATATCAGCTTATTTTTTAAATTTATATTAAGATTTCAAATTGGGAAGTTTTAAATATAAAATTTAGTAATAAGAGGTACACAAAACAGCGCGTTATATTCTAGTATAGAGAAATAAATGTTTGCATATGTGCTCATACATATGTATATCACTCATAATACATTTTGCCTTTCATCGGCAACTCGGAGAAAACTCTAGTCAAAAATATTTTATTTGAAACACTGTTTTTTCCTTTTGATTAAGAATACATCAAAAGTTAGTACTTATTTACCTATGTATATCATACCGATTATTTTATTTTCATCACAATATTTGTTTCGTATATAATAACGTAATATAATCTAAAACCTACTAGCTACTAGCTACAAATTTTCAAATTTTTCTACTGATTTTTGTTTATATAAACTTTTGAAATGGTTTGGACATACATACTATTTTAAATTTGATATTAAGAAAATTATATTTTATGAAAAAAATATACGTATACTAGAGGACCCAGTTCACGCTTTGTTGTGGCTAAGCCATACATTAATTATTAACTATTCAATACAGTAATAGCTGAATCAACGAATTCCGCAAAACCGCAGCCCGAATCAGCTGATACGACCTATCTTATGAGAGCGCAATGTAAATGATCTGTTAACACCGCTTCTACCGCCCGCTTTACCGTAGGATACGGTACTTCTACGGTATTTGGATTTTTCCCGTAAAAACGTGTCAGCAGATTGCTCTCTTACAATGCAGAGTTGCCAGTCTCGATTTACTGTAGTAATTATAAAAATTGTCATCAATATGTTTGAAATTTTCTTAAATTAACTCAAAATCAGAGTCGAAAGCTATTATTTATAAATACATAAACTATTTTTAACATTTTGTTTTCAGTTTTGATATTTTATATTAAATTGTAATTGAAAAGTTAGATGTGTACAAAACTATTGAGCAATGGCAACATTGTTCAAATGTAAACAAGCGCCATTAAAACAAAGATTAAATCAAAATTTTATTCGAAATATCTATTCAAAAAAGAAAATGAGGCGAGAATTACAATGGATGACGAGAAATTAATAGCTCTTATTGAAGCTAAAAATAAGCCATACAACAAAAATAGTCCATACTACAAGCTGCAGTCCCGGATAGATGCTTTGTGGCAGGAAATCGGGAAAAAAATAAACGCAAGTGGTAAGTTGCTTTGTTATTTACAATTGTTTATATTGTTAATAACAAATAATTATATTTATAAAGAAGAAATGTGTCAGCGTAGATGGCTAGCACTTCGGGATCAATACGGGAGGGAGCTAACGCCCCCTCAGGCAGCGAATTGGAATTTATTAAGTAGTGGCATTTGATGATTCTATAAAGTTCTTGACCACATATTGTACCACGACCGTAAGTTTTAGTATATTAATTGAATATACATACTTGTATTTAGTTACATTTGTAATAAGAACTTAAATTTACAGGGTTGAAACCGTGACTCAAGTGCTACCCGCTGTCGCTGATCAGGGTGAATCGCAATCACCAGCTGACGCAGCTCAATTGCTGCCACAAGAACATGCGCACGAGGTGCAAATGTCATCACCATTATGGCCCTTGTCGCCATTAAGCCAGTCACCATCGCCTCCTTTCTCAACTCCTTCCACCACAACCTCTCAGCCTTCACCGTCCTGCTCTACGCAAGTGTCCACCCAAAAGGGTAGAAAACGGGGGCCATCTACCAGCGAGGTTGTCCAAAAAATGATCGAAGCCAATGAGTTGTTTAAAATTAGATGGTCATCCATCCAGGAAACCCAACCACAACAAACCGCAAACCCGGCTATACAGTCCTTCAGTAGTTTGATAATTTCCATTTTAAGCAAACAGAGTGAAGAGAAACAATCCAGGGCAATGCACAAAATGATGTAAGCTGCATTTGAAGTGCAACAGGAGCCGTAGATGTAAAATTTGATTTAATAGAGTTATGAATTAGTTATTTTTAAATTATTATTAAAGTTTTATTTATATGTTTTTGTTTTGAATTAAAAAAAAATGAAATAAATGAATTCATGAAGTAAAAAAAAGGTAAAAGGTCCTCCTGTAATAACGTCTAAATTGTTCTGGAATGGTACAGATCCTTCATTGATAAAACAGTTAGCAAGTCTTTCCCGTAAGTTAATCGCGTTTGAAGGACCTCTACGCACCGAAGTTCGCATTGGTCGTAAAGAGTTATTATTATTTTCGCGACGCCAATCATCGACATGAACAATGGTATGTCCTTCCACTCGATCTACATAGTTCTCCGGACAATACCAGTGATTGTGATCGTTCAGCATTATAAAGTTGTGTAAGGCTATGCAAGCCTACACAATTTTTTGGATTACGTTCAATTGTTGTTTTCAGAATTCTCCACCGAGCAGGAATTTCTATGACTCTACGAGCGCGTGAGAGTCGATAATTGAAAATAGGTTTCGTGTGTGTTAGATTTGCTCCGGGAAACGGGCGCATTAAATTACTTCGTAATGGTAATGCAGCATCTCCTACGAAAAAGTAGCGAAAAGGTTCCGGTGACAAGTCAAACGGTAGCACAGGTGGTGGCAAAGGCAGAGTGTTTTGTATTAATACAAGACTAAATGGAGTAAGTTGAAAGATTCCTTTATAAATAATAACATTATACTCGAATGTCAAACAATTTAATAGACAGTACCTCCGTCATTTTGACTTTCATAGCTGCCAATACTAACTGCTGTGAGCGTATATTTCGCATCACATACAGCCATCAAAACGATGCTAAAGAATTTTTTTATAATTGTAGAACATCGAATTGGAATCGGGCGGGCACTTAATAGCAACGTGCTTACCATCAATTGCACCGACACAATTCGTGATGTTCCACATATTATACAAATCTTTTGCGATGTCTTCGTATTCAGACTACTTATGTTGGCTCGCTTAAATAAACGGGGAAAGTAGACAGATTACATCACATGTCTCTATATGATTTCGCGTACTGTTGCCTTTCCTAATTTATAATTCCATGCAATACTCTGCACAGATACGCCTTGTGACAAATAGCTAACAGTTATAATAAAAGTACATACATACATACATACATACATATGTATATTAATTGGCAATACACTATCAATCAACTTGCAGTAATATCAACGAGAGCATTTCCTCGGGTCCCATCCGCTGCCTTGGCATTTTCAAGGATTTCCATACTAAATTCAGATGCAATTTATACACGTCTGGTGGCATCCTTGTTTGCAAAAAAGTTGTTCTGGTTCGCTGTTCTTCATTGCCAGAAAAGTTTTGAACTGGTAGCCAGAAAAGCGCCAGTTTTTATTGACTGGGCGAATTTGATATCTTTTCTTCCCTTATTTGTTTTTATACTTTTTAATAAAGAGTACAATTCGCACAAACTTGAAAACATTTCACTGATATTGTCCACTTCCATATTGCTGCTGACACAACTTTTAGAATTGTATGAAATGTCAAATGTAAACAAAAGAGGACAGCTGATTTCTACGTTTTTCTTACGGGCTCAACTTTTTACACATTTTGCACGCTACGGTCGGCAACTGACGAAGGGAAGAGCGGAATTCGCTGTTTCTGCAATAAAGTTCGGAGCATGCGCGCACCAACTGGATTCGGTAGAGGACGATCCTAGCGAATGAGCGGCTGTCTCCGAGCACCTGGAGAATGAGGACAAACATTTTCGCGCGACGTGTTTCTGTGAGTGGTGCAAGCCGAAAATGCAGCGTTCATTAGAGCAGAGGTACGTGATTAAATTCTCTGTGAAACTAGGTAAATCTGCAGAGACGTTTGACATGATCAAGCAGGGTTACCCAGATGTTGCTCTAGCAAGAAGTTATGTGTTTCGGTGGCACCAGGCCTTTTTGGAGAGCCAGAAAGAGGTCGCTGATCAAGACCGTGAAAAAAGCATTGTCTTTTTTGACATCAAAGGCATCGTCCACCATGAATTTGTTCCTCCTGGACAAATCGTCAACGTGGAAGTCCACAAGGGACTCAAACGAAGGGTCGACAAGACATCGAACCGATTGGAAGTTGCACCACGACAATTTTTTTTTAAATCGACTCAGTCCTATTACTTTCTGGACAAACCCTGAATATCTAGATAATTTTCATCAACAACTATATCGAATGATGTAAAATACAGCCATTCGTCCAAGGACAATTGTTAATTAATTTCGTCAACTTTTACATTTTTAACCATTAATAATGTTGCCTGATTATTGAGCCAGTTATGACCCGAACAATCAATTTTTACTTTCTGGAATATACTCTTAGTTAATCAAGTTTTTTTCCGTGATGCACTCCGTGTATTTGGTTGTAATTCCATTCTGTCATTGTCATCCGCTATTTTTTGTGTTATATGTTGCGTAGGGTGCTTCAAAAAAATGTTTTTTTTCAACTCCTTAAATGTTAGTGATTGACAAACAGAAAATCTTCCCTCAAGCCAGGCGCTGTAGCTTAACTCTAAGGGGTCGTTATTTGTTTTTTTTAGGTTCCCATACATTTAACATAGGAATTTTTGTTTTTTCATTCAAACTAAAATATCACTAACTAATTTTCGTTTCTCAAAAATAACCATCACATATTCAGAAAGTTCACTTTTCAAACTTTAAAAATTAAACATGGTGATTTGAAATTTGGAATTTTTTCAATAAAAATAAAAAAAGTTTCTAAGAATAAAAATTTTGTCGCGCTAACAGAGTAATAACCATCACCATTTCCAAAACACGAAAAATACACTATTCACTTTAAAACAAAAGAATATTTGATAGAAAACCTAAACAAGATTATGAAACCAACAATAAAGACTGCCTTCCATGCACAAGCAGAAACCTGGCACAAAATATAACCAAACATAAAAATCATATTTGGAACACACAAAAAGGTATTTACACCAAAGAAATGAAAAGATATTACTGACAACACTAACAAACAAAAAATACTAAAATTTACGCACAACAGAGCACACAGAAACGCAAGAAATTACCGAAACCTGCTACTGGCCAGAATTAAATAAAGACACAGAAAAAGCACTGAAAAACTGCACAAACTGTACAGAAAATAAATACGAGAGAAAACCAATTAAACATTTAATAGGAAAGACACCAACGCCCAATTTACCAGGCACCTCTATACAAGCTGATATTTTCCATATACGAGTAAACAGCTCAAAATTCCTCTCATGCATTTGTCCCTTTTCAAAATACGCTTATCTACGAAAACTCGACACAAAGCGACACTTTTACGAAACATTAGACGAAGTTCTCTCACAAATATTTCGACACTGTCAAGAAATAATGACAGATAATGAAAACATATTCGTCGGCATAGTGACGAAAGCCTTACTAAACAAACTACAAATAAAATATACACGAGCCAGAGAACGTATATTTATAGAGAATAGGCTGGGTCGATTTGTGGGGAGGCAAAAAAATCGCCCCTTGCTCTATGAAAATCATATTCTAGGGATCAAAATAAGATACTTTGCCGAAGGAACCATACCTCTGAAATGAATTTTGATGTCTCCCAATTTGGGTCGAACTTTTGCGTAGGGGCAAATTTTGAAAAATCCCACTTTGACCCATTTAGGGTGCTCCAATCGAGTCCAAATGTATGACCGACCCCCACAAACTTTGGACGGACGATCCACCCATGCCAGTGGCACACCCCCTGGGGGGTTCCCCATACAAACATTTCAAAAAATCACCATTTTTGGTGATTTACATGAAAAAATCAGCTAAATTGCTATGTTGTTTCTTTATTTTTATTTATTTATTTAAAATAATATCTATTTTTTCTCTTAAGAAATTTATTTAGTCAGAACATATGTAAATGAAAAAAATTAATTTAAGTGATGATCTTAAACTAACAATAGACAATAGTGTTTGCCCTTAAGATCGCAAATGATCCTAAACTAACAATAGACAAGAAACAATTATGTATGAAGATCTCAAATGATCTTAAACTAACAATAGACAATTGTGTTTGCCCTTGAAAACACTTATGCTTAAGATATGTGTACTTACTGTCGGTATGTACAGTAGATTAGTGTTAAGGGAGGGGTAAGGTTTGACAACTTTTTTTCCATTTTTTTAAATTTTTTTTTCTGAACCATCAACATCTCAAGAATATTGTGTTAAAGTTTTAGGTCATTCGGAGAAAAACTAACGAAGTTACAGCAGGTTGAATAACGGTACCTCTAACTACCTGCGCTGAGTGTACAAAACATTGAATCGATTTTCCCAAATATGTTATTTTTAATGTCGGTGACCAGCCTACAGAAAAAACTACCGCTTCGATCGTTTTGAAATTTTGTACAAATATTCTACATATATATAGCTCTCGAATGACGTCGAGCTTTTCCAAAAATTATAATTTCTAAGAATTTTACAATAACAATTAGGTCGATTTTTTCGTCTAAAATCGTCATTTCGGCTTGAAACTGGTACCAAAAATTGAAAAATTGAAAAATTAAAAAAAACTCGACGTCAATTGAAAGATAAACTAATAAACTAAAGAAATCATTTTGATTTTTTGATTTCAGATGATCCAGTGATGCTGTAGGCTGGTCACCGCACAACAACTTTTTTTCGAGGTGCCTGCAGAGATCGACGATAAATCCGTTATTCCTGACTATTTTTCAATAAAATTTTTTTAAGTATCCTTCAAATGTTGTACTTTCATATTGTAATAAGTAAAATAAACCTACAGCAATATTTTTTTCTAAAAAATTCACGAAAAAATGTCTTTTTTCGACGAAACAAACCTTACCCTCCCGCTAAGTGCCAATGTACTTCAATATCAAGTATTACAGCTCTGTCGTGTACGGCAGTGCATTATTTTTCAAGTTCATTGGTTGGTCACGATTTCTAGAACCTCACTTACGCAAAACTGTCAATCAAGTATTTAATGATAATTCATATTATGCGCATTCAGAAAATATCTTGTTATCAATGTTGTTTGATGATAGGAAAGAAAAGCGCGACTGTGCCATCAAGAAAATTCTACGCTAGCGAACCGATGTTGACGAGCCAATGGAACCGAAAAACCAGATATAAACTTTAATTGCACAAGTTATACGGAAATGATCAATTTGAATGATATAAATATCGTATTTGAACCACCATTCACGCGAAGCATTCCGTACGATACATTGAAAGAATATTTAAATCAAGATGATCCACCGTTTAATGATCCAAAAATTCCATCACACATACAAGGAACGGAACGACATGTTCAATTGCTAGCTAGCGTTTCCAAACGGGTTATACCGGAAAATGTAGAGGCTGTTATGGCGACGACATTAGAGAACCGTGCGAAATTGCCCAGACTTGAAAATAAAAAAGACTTCAAACAATAATTTTTTTTAATTTCTTTTCTATAACTCACTTAAATTATTTTTTTTCATTTACATATGTTCTGACTAAATAAATTTCTTAAGAGAAAAAATAGATATTATTATAAATAAATAAATAAAAATAAAGAAAAAACATAGCAATTTAGCTGATTTTTTCATGTAAATCACCAAAAATGGTGATTTTTTGAAATGATTGTATGGGGAACCCCCAGGGGAGTTCCAGGGGGTATGCCACTGGCATGGGTGGATCGGCCGTCCAAAGTTAGTGGGGGTCGGTCATACATTTGGACTCGATTGGAGCACTCTAAATGGGTCAAAGTGGGATTTTTCAAAATTTGCCCCTACCCAAAGGTTCGACCCAAATTGGGGGACATCAAAATTCGTTTTAGAGGTATGGTTTCTTCGGCAAAGTATCTTTTGATCCCTAGAATATGATTTTCATAGAGCAATGGGCGATTTTTAAATCGACCCGCCCTAATAGAGAAGGTTCACGATGTCGAGAATTTAGGGATATTTCAATTTTGGGATATGTATTTACTGTTTTGGATGAGCGTGTTTCACTACTTAACATCAGGGGACACGAAAATAGCAGAATTGAGCATTTTCAGTGTTAAATGAGAAAAATTATGATATTTCCGATGTTAAGGAATGTACGCTTACAGATTCCCTTTTTTACTATGCGCAAACGATGCTGCATATAATTTATATGTATATCGGTACACATACATACTACTTCTGTATATTTGTTAGGAAAGTACATAAGTACATATGTACATACATATGTATGCATATATTTTAAAATTGAGCTATTTTATGATGAATTCCATAAAATCTTTACAAATACGAGTATATAATGCAATAAAATTTGTATTACTACCTAAATATGCATTTTATATAGGTTTGGTACCACATGCATATGCATATTTGTATATTTAAATAAATATTTGCTTGGTCAATAAACTTTTCGATATCATGTTAAAAGACCAAGCGGTCGCACATTTGCCCATAAGATTAAGATTGAGCTATTTTATGATGAATTGCATAAAATCTTTGCAAATATATACATAATTCAATAAGATTTGTATTACTACCTAAATATGCATTTTATATAGGTTTGGTACGACATACATAATTATGTATATTTATATACTTAAATAAATATTTGCTTTGGTCATTAAACTTTTCGATATCATGTTAAAAGACCAAGCGGTCGCACATTTGTCCATATACATATAATTATGTGTGCATGTAAACAAATATGACAAACCATACGCATAATGTTTGTAAATTTGTCTACATGCAACATATGTATGTAAATATGTACACTCAATGCTTCATGCGAAATCTACGTTGACGCGGACAACCAATGGCGAAGCTCATATTTTTTGCTTTCATGTCAAAGAGTCAATGTGTCGAAAGAATGACGCGACGACAAAGCTTCACAACATTGTTGAAAATCCGAGCTGTGCCGAAAACACAGACGAACGATCGCCAATTGCCACTGCTTCCCTTGCCGCTGTACCAGCTTCGCTAACAAACCAACGTAGATATGTATGTTTGTGTGTGAGCTTGCATACATGCCGACTCAGATTTTTGCAAGCCGCGTAACAATATTTTGTACATTCCTTGACAAATACAGTCAATCCCGGTTATGTGCCACAATCAAAGATACAGATTTTTGTGGTTTGTTAAAAAAAAATTAATATGGCACATAAGCGAGTGCGGATACTTAATCGAGTGGTACTTAAAACAATAATTTCCATGTATATCAAAAAACAACCGTGAGATGCAGCAAGATATGGGGCAGTTAAGAGGGCTGATTTTATTTAAGCGGAATACTACTTAACCGGGATTCACCGTACACATAAATAGAGGAATATTGAATATTTTCTTTGGCACATTTCTTGACTTGAAAATCGAAAAATAAACTATGTTGTCAATTTTATTCTATACTTATATTTGCGGGGTTGTCGCTTTTTCCTTCTCATACAAATATCAGAAATTGTTCAATTTATGATTTTTAGCTTTTGCCATCGTCGCGAAAAGACGCTTGTTGGCAAAGGCATGCTCGGGGAGATGTAATGGTATTTGTTTTTATGAATGAAGCAAGTTTGCCCGTTGAAAGTGTGCTTGCGTTCATGAATGAAAATATTGTTGTTGTGTGTTTTTCTACAAATTTGGGCATCGACTTGACTGCCATATTGACTTGTGACGCCGCTGATGCTACTTGAAACCATTGTGGTTTTTGTAGAACAATATTCGTAGTTTTTGCGGGTGACATACATATCTACATGTGAACGTATGTATAAGTATGTACGTTGTGTATGCATTATTTGTGTGGGAATGTCATGCGCACATATTTACATGTGTACTCATATTTGTATGTTGGTTGGTATACATTATTTGTTCGGCAATGTCGTACACATATGCGCGCACACTTTTTACTGATAAATGATATTACGATTTGAATTTGAATTGTACTTACATATGTATGTACATATGTGTATATGTAATTATGCGATGATATGTAGATGCGTATGAAAATTAAATGCCATATTATTGTAATATGTATACTAAGTTTTTATGATATCCTGCCAACCACGGCTACCCGCTTGAGACAAATATTCCAATACAACTACATATTTTTTCTCTATACACTAACACCAACGCACATTTTCGGGTTATTTTTTGTTTACCAAAATGCGATGAAAAAAAGTTTCTTTCATCTCTTGATTTATATGAATGAGTGCGAAGGAGAAAACATTATTGTCAATAGTGATAAAAGAAAATCCCAAAAAGGGTAATAAGAAAAACGATTGAAAGACGCATGTCATTCGAGATCGTACTATCGTAAAGGAGGCTCGTACAACAAGAAGGTACGTGAATGATTTTTTTTAAATAATTTGCAAATAATTACTTCATTTGTTTTTATAGCATTGGAATTAGCAGCTGCAGCAATATCATCAGAAGCAGCATATTTAAATTGTTAAGTAAGTATGTGAGAAAAAGTGTGTGTTGTTTGAAATTGGATTGCGCAGTTCAACATAATACGCAAAAATAATTACATATGTATGTACATAAGTATGTATTTTATGCGTTTAAAGCGGCCTGCACAATCCAATATAATATGTGAAAACAAATGTTTGCCTTATTTTTTAAATAATAAGATAATATTATTCTTTTATTTCAGATATTATTATGATTTTTATTTAATTATTCTTTTCAGATTTTATCACTATTTTTATTTAATTAATCTTGGCTTTCAGAGTAAATTCTATTTGTATTTAATATATTTTATTCTTTCAGATAATATTAATCTTTTTTTCAGATATTATTTTTTGTTAAAA